>NW_024879219.1:26456-27812 GCF_018340385.1 Cyprinus carpio | reverse complement strand
TCCACGAATATCTTCCTGAAATGAGTCACTACATGAATGAGAATGGCATGAGAAATATATCTAAAGAAAGCTTGAAGTGTCTATTTTTAAATGAAGTAAATCGTGATGAAACCCGTTATTCTTTGATAAAATAATCCGTGTGAAACCAATCAATGAAGTACAATCTTTCCCATCTGAGCTCAGCTATAATGTAATCACGCTCACGCACATCGCGTGCTATAAATAATCATCCACGCAAAATTACGCTTGAGATGTACGAATATGTAAAGGTCCACATCACCTCTGTAAACAAATAAAGATTCATCAAGTTCAGCTCGGCTACTTTTAGTTTTTGAAAGAATTTACGTTGTGAGGAATACATCTTGAATTTACCTCAAAAGAAGAATGCGAACAAATTACATAAATTTTAAATGTAATGCATTACATTACTGCTTTACCAGGAAAAGTAATTTGAATACAATAATGCGTTACTGTGAAATGCATTATACTTAACTCTGGTCCTTAAAGGGATAGTTCACCCAAAAATGAAAATTCAATAATTAATTACTCACCCTCATGTCATTCCAAACCAGTAAGACTTTTGTTCATCTTCAGAACACAAGTTAATATATTTTTGATGAAATCCGAGAGCTTTCTGACATATTCCAGGCTTAGAAAGGTAGTAAGGACATCATTAAAATAGTCCATGTGACATCAGTGGTTCCACCATAATGTTATGAACAGTATTTGGGGTACTGCATTACACATAACGCGAGTTATGTAATCAGATTTCGTTTTTCAAGTAACTAGTAAAATAAAACATCATGTTTAAATCAAAAAGAAAATATCTGAGGTACTTTTTCAAATGAGTAATGCAAGTTACTTTTTTTTTCTATTTATTCACTGACATCTTTCCTAACCCCGTGTTTAGAGAAATTGGTAGTAAGTGCAGAGGCAGAGGCATTTTCTTCAGACTTAAGCTTATTAATTTCACTCTTGCAGTGAAAGGGCCTTTACAGTCGTCAAAATATAACTTTTGGGTTTTCTGTTATTAAAAATAAATAACAAGCCCAGCCCAGGTGACAAAAAGTAACACAGAAGTAGCGTAATGCATTACTTTCCATAAAAAGTAACTACTGTAACACAATTAGTTACTTTTTGTGGAGTAATGCAATATTGTAATGCATTACATTTAAAGTAACTTTCGCTTAAGCTACAAGAATACTTTTTGTGTGCAAAGAAAACAAAAATAATAACTTTATTCAACAACTTTTGTAGGGGTAAATAACCTACAGTCGTGGCCAAAAGTTTTGAGAATTACATAAATATTAGTTTTCAAAAAGTTTGCTTGTGTGCAAAGAAAACAAAAATAATAAC
>NW_024879219.1:20325-24529 GCF_018340385.1 Cyprinus carpio | reverse complement strand
CAATATTTATGTAATTCTCAAAACTTTTGGCCACGACTGTACAACTATTGGGGCCCCAAACCTGGAGTTTGTGCACATTTAATGCAGTGATGAGGCCCTTTGTTATTGAGGTCGTGGATCTTTGCGTATTGAAAAGTGTACAATGCGGTCAAACTTGACTTCCTCTTCTTCATATGTATTTCTTTCTTGTCTTCTCCTGCAGTGACTTCATCACACTTTGCGAAGGGAACCAGATTTTATACTGAAGTGATCAAGAAACAACATGAAGATCATTCAGCTTCAGCTCTGTGAGTTTACTTATTATTAATATTTTTACCATATATTCTTTGCAGACTTAAAAAAAAAAAAAAAATTAATTCTTCACACAGTGGTATCAATCTGTTGTCAGTATGGAGTGGCAGATCTATTAACTGATCTGGGATCAAATGTGATCATAAACTGTGATCTTGATGAAAATGAGGTTTATTGGATTTTACTGAAAACAGCAGATCCTCCAACAGTGATTCTACGATCATTCTCAACACAAACGAAATCACCTTTTTACCCTAATAAAACATTCAGAAAGAAATATTCAGTGCAGTTTAAACATCGTCTGGTTATTAATAATGTGACTGCTGATGAATTAGGAGTTTATTACTGTATGAACACACGCACACCTCTAAAATTCAGCAACAGCATCAGAATATACTTCAACGGTGAGTTCATTTACTTCTTCAGTAATCAAGACATGTTGATGATCACTGCTTGCATACATACTAGTAATTAACTACTTACATTTTTTTTTAAATACTCATGAAAAACAATTATATTTATACATTCCATAATATATTATAATTGTCTTAAGTGCTACAAATCTGTAGCCAGTAACTTTTACAGTAACAGACTGTGGACACTTTTATTACAGAAGCATCTCCTCTAACTGTGTTAACTGAGTGTCACAATCATACAGTGACTGAATATACAGAGCAGAATCAAACACAGTGGAAGTTTATTATTATCATATCAGGTCTGATGAACGGACTTCTGATTATTGTACTGATCGGTGAGTTAATTTTTAGCCATCTGTAAAAATATTTGGGTTGCACTTTATTTTACAGTACGTGTACTTACATCTACATATAGTGTACTTACAGTGTATTTATCTAAGAAAGTTCTGGTAATACAAGGTAACTACATGGGGTAGGGTTAGGTTTAGGGGGGTAGGTTCAGGGGTTAGTACCTAGTCATTTACATAGTGCTGTTGCTTAATTACTAAAATAATTACATAGTATGTACATGAGGAACAGGACTGTAAAATAAAGTGCTACCAATATTTGTATTATAAATTTATTTTTCGGCTTTTGCAACCATTTGTAAATACTGAATTTAATAAACTGTTCTATTTAAGGACTATTAAATGATAAATTTGTTGAACTTCAGAAGATCCAATGGAACAATCCCACCAACCTCAACACTGATCTACAGCAGACACACAAGTTACAGAACAGCATCAAGACCATCTACACTTATAAAGGCACAGAATCCATCCTTATCACTCAAAATTAATTTCTGTCTCGATAATTATTATTGAGGGGTTCTTGCTGACACGTGGAATGGCTTTCTTCATTTTGGTTCATTTTTGTTCAGTTTTTCCAAACTGCGTAAAAATATTCAGTCCAACCAATCCAGCAGCGCCTACACTGCTCCAAACCTGCTGAAGCAACCTGTCCTCCAACTAATATTTCTTCATTTTGGTTCATTTTTGTTAATCCCTGAAATACGACCCATCAGAGCCGCGATACTACAATTGCGCCCCATCGGCAAAAAGGTCAGCTTCATATTAATGTTTTTTGTACTCTTTTATTTGCACTGTGATTTGCGTTTTAGGTGTAGCTCAGTTGGTAGATTAGTGCATTATACCTTGATATGCAATCATGGTATCATGGGTTCGATCCCAGAGAACTGGACGTTGCGTAAAATGTATATGCTCAATAAATCATAATTTAGCATGATTTCTGTGAGGGTTAGGTTTAGGGGGTGGGGTTAGGTGTGGTCATTCAAACGAATAAGCCACCTACAGTAGGGCCACTGCCTGGTTGTGTTTTATTACCTGTAGCACGTAAGCACTGTGTTTGCGATGTATCATCAATTTCCCTACTCTTAGCTGCTTCCTGTGTCCATTCCTTACGATAACCCGCGATGGAAAAAATTCTTGAAGTCAAATCAGCGGACCATAAAGAGTATTTCTGGATGTGTAAGATGCACTTGTGAAACGATGTCATGCAACAATGACAACATTTTTTTGTCCGGTATAGTGAAACCTGTCACTCTTTCTCTTGCCTATAAAGAGTTGTACCTCAATTCACTCAGTGTGTGCATGACGAAGACCTGATAGTCGAAATGTAGCAATAAAATAATTTTATGGAGCAGTTTTATGGAGTTGGTGTGCAGACGTTACATTTGTTTTTTGCTTTAGACACTCCATGTCCCCATGAGGAGGTCATAACTCTGGTGGAGTGGGTTCTAACACCAAAAGGTCATTCTTAGCCACGAGAGCTGTATGACAATGCTATCGCATCCATAATCCAATGGGATACTCTTTGGTTAGATACAGGCAGTCCTTTTGAGCAGCCTTTAAATGACAAAAAGCTGCTCATCTGGGCAGAATGCTCAGTGTTAAAGTGTAGTTTGTGCATAGGGCATGGCATCTGATGAACGTGAGTTCTCCAACTTCAGTCTTTCAGGGGAAAAAGCCAACAAAGTTACAACTTCTTAGGTTTAAGAATAACCTTACAATCATTTGGCATCATTTCCATGTAAGCACCAAAATTAGATAGCATTTATAAGCCATCTTCAGCAAGAGTGTGTCTAATCGCTCCTGCAAGAACAACAGTATGTCTGGCAATTCACCAGACCTTCACCCTTCAAAAAACCTTAGTGGGGAGAACCATGTCCACACATTTTGTGAATGTGTGTCAAGCCAATGACAGGCCTAGTGGCAAGACAATGAATTAGTATGCTGTGCCTTCAAAAGTAAATCTCAGAAACCACTTGTGATGAGGGGTCTTTAGTAGCAGGGGACTGTCTTTATGAGTGATTTTGTCAGTCGCTGACACCAGTCATATGAAGGTGACAGGTAAAGTGAATGACATTGATTACACTGTTAAAATGGGAACTGTCAATGGATGGGAGATATTAGACAGAAAGTGAACAGTCAGTTCTTGAATTTCATGAGTTGAAAACAGGAAAAATTGGCAGGACCAAAGATCTGAGTGACTGACAAATAGTGATGGCTAGACAACTGGGTCAGAGCATCTCCAAAACGGTAAGTCTTGGCTAGCAAGTCAAAGCCTGTCTAGCCAGTCTGGTCTGATCACACAGAAGAGCTACTGTAGCACAAACTGCTGAAAAACTTAATTCTGGTCTTGATAGAAAGCTGTCAGAACATACAGTAAATCACAGTTTGCTGCGTATGGAGCGGTGTATTTTTGTTAGAAAGTGCTGTAAGAGTTAATGATGTTGTCCTTCATCCACTGCCTACAACGGGCACAGGACCGTCGGAACTGGACCAAGTAAATCACAGCTAGACAGACACCCTCACAACATAGACAAAAAAACCCCAAAACTTAGAGAATTAGCACCCAGATCCACTAAACCAGAATCTAAACCAGTCAGGAGCATCAGGATCCAGAGACCAGCCTTCAAACATGCAGCACACTACATAAGTGTTCTGAATAGATGATATCGAGTTTGAATAGTTTTGAAAATTTGAGAAGTTGTGATATGAGAAATATATCAAAGTGACACGAAAAACTATAACATGGTCAAATATCAAATCATTTAACTTCACGGCTATAGAACATTTTAAACTTTCTTAGTGCATTAGGAGATCTTGGAAGATTTTTACTTTTTTATAATTTAAAGAAAGCGAAATCCGATGTATGGTGAAGCATTTGAGGCTTAATGCTAGAAAAAGCACTAAGTTTTTCAGTTAGAGTCTTGGCATTTGGCTGCCAAAAAATAAGGCATGCAGTTGCATCAAACAATGGTATAAACATCATTCAATGTAGTGTGATAATCATAATTAATAATGTATTTCTAATTTAAAAGGGAATAATAAACAGTATGAATTTTGTCATAGTGTGTGCAGCCCTAACGAAGCTTGACTGATTGGACAAACATTTCTAGGTCTACATCTTCCACAGAATATATAAATACATATATT
>NW_024879219.1:17332-19264 GCF_018340385.1 Cyprinus carpio | reverse complement strand
TAGTTCACTCTAGATGATTATGCTGCTGTACAATGGTTTAGGGTACTCACACCGTTACTAACACGAGGTCTCTTTTCCCTCTTCTTTCCAGCTCCTGGATACTTCTGCTGCCACGTGACCTGTCGAAAGGGCCTCCTTCGGCGATACTTCCGGTGAGTCTGCCTGTTTTCAACCACTCAGAATTTGTTACACATGTCCATAGAGCATTTCACAGTTAGGTAGACATCCCAATATACTCAACCCGGTTTCTGCCAAACCCTTGTCTCCGTCTTCGCCCAGCCAACAATATCCTCCGCCTTCTTTCCGCTGCACTCGCCCAAACACTCCAACTCACTCACCATATCGGCTAGAATAAACAAAAACGTATCGGCTAGAATTCTGCAGTTTCTGAGGCCTTCTTTATACTCCTCCTTCTCTTCACACTGCCCAATCCACGATCGCCCCGCTCATCTATCCACCTGCGATCAATGAAACCCTGATTTCCTTTCCCGGAGTTCTCGGAAGTAACCGGTGTTTGAGGATTATGGTCCGGGCGGAACCAATCTCCGTCACTTTTAGTTCCGCCCTTACAAAGTCACTCCGTGACATTTATTTCCATATAAAAATATGGCATGCAGTTGCATCAAACAATGGTATCAACATCATTCAATGTAAATTGTGATAATCATAATTAATAATCGTAATTACAATTTAAAGGGAATAATCGACAATTATGAATTTTACAATTTAAAGGGAATAATCGACAACAATGTTTGATTGGACAAACATTTCTAGGTCCTACGCCTTCCACAGAATATATAAATACATATAAATACATTTAGACCACTTAACTTAATGATTTCTATCGAGGTGTGGAGAGACTTTCAACCAGCCTAACAAAAAATATTTCTGAAGACAATCACCTATTGCACCTTTAATGAAGTCATGATGGTGAGGAGAAACTAGGTGTTGTGGTCAGAGCAGATATGACTTTGACTTCCTGTGCTTGATGTGGGAAGGATTTTTTTGTCTTCCTGTCTTGGCTTCAAAACTGCAGTAGATTCATCTTCAATGTTGTTTGGAGGGAAGCAGATTTCTTACTGAAGTGTCTTAACCAACAACAAGATGAAGATCATTCAGCTTCAGCTCTGTGAGTTTATTACATGATATCAGATATCAGTATATTTATCATGCTTTGTAACTGTACTAAAATTATAAATTGTTTCATGTTATGCATCACAGAGGGGTTATATCAGTAATGTTGTTCTTGTTTTTTCACGTAGATGTATTAATGTGTTTTCAAGCTGCAGTGACATGTCACGGAGTAACTTTGTAAGGGCGGAACTAAAAGTGATGGAGATTGGTTCCGCCCGGACCATAATTCTCAAACACCGGTTACTTCCGGGAACTCCGGGAAAGGAAATCAGGGTTTCATGGATCGCAGGTGGATAGATGAGCGGGGCGATCGCAGATTGGGCAGTGTGAAGAGAAGGAGGAGTATAAAGAGGGCCTCAGAAACTGCAGAGGGAGAGTTTTTGTTTTATTCTAGCCGATACGGCGAGTGAGTTGGAGTGTTTGGGCGAGTGCAGCGGAAAGAAGGCGGAGGATATTGTTGGCTGGGTGAAGACGGAGACAAGGGTTTGGCAGAAGCAGAAACCGGGCTGAGTATATTGGGATGTCTACCTAACTGTGAAATGCTCTATGGACATGTGTAACAAATTCTGAGTGGTTGAAAACAGGAAGACTCACTGGAAGTATCGCCGAAGGAGGCCCTTTCGACAGGTCACGTGGCAGCAGGAAAAGTATCCAGGAGCTGGAAAGAAGAGGGAAAAGAGACATCTGTGAGCCTTTTTGTGAGTTTGTGGCATAATATGTGAGCGGCCCCACCGTGGAGGAGGATTTCCAGGAGCTGGAAAGAAGAGGGAAAAGAGACATCTGTGAGCCTTTTTGTGA
>NW_024879219.1:12793-17045 GCF_018340385.1 Cyprinus carpio | reverse complement strand
CCCCTCTGTCCACTGTCCGTGTCCAGTCCGGTTATACTTACCTGTATGTTCTTGTGCAGATCTAGCGGGTCCCTTTGAAGCGTCTACCTGCATGTCGACCCGTCACTCAGGATACAGAAACCGCTGAAACCCCCCCCGCACACTCATCAGGCACGGTTTCAGTTGGATCCCGGGCAGCCATTGTGCAGCTCCACCAGCATCTGGATCTAATCGAGTCCAACCCGGCTGGGCCGAGTTCCGCCACGAAAAGCAGCAGGTATCCATCGCATTTAAACTCTCTCACTTTACCACTTGTATCTGTTACTGCCCAGGAAAGGAGAGGGCCCTGACAGTCGTCCTGCAAGCCAGAACAAAGGGGCACTTCTGTGAATAAGCTGATTGTCGGTCACATAGCCAGAAGGAAAAGAGGAGAGGAAGGACTCACCTGAGATCTTCCCGCGACGGAGCTCTAAGAGATTCTGAGAGTGTTACTCCAAAAGTTGGAGAGTTGGATTTTTAGCCTCCCCTTCCCCCTTCCCCATACCCTTTTTTAGTAACTTAATACAAAGTTTGTTTTTAATATTTACTTTACCGCTCTCGTGGTGTCTGGTCATTGAGGTGTTCTTGGGACCTCCCTCGGTGGAAACTAGGAAGGGGCGTGACTCACTATTATCTGTGGTCCGCCTTCCGACCTGGTGATGTGACGTGACAGACAGATCTTGGGATCAATGGTTATCATAAACTGTGATCTTACGAAATGAGGCTTATTGGCTTTACTGAAAACAGAAGATGCTCCAACAGTGATTCTGACGATCTTTCTCTAAAACCACACCGCTTATTTACACATGATACATTCAGAAAGAAATATTCAGTGCAGCTTAAAACATCGCCTGGTTATTAATAATGTGACTGCTGATGAATTAGGAGTTTATTACTGTATGAACACACGCACACCTCAAACTCAGCAACAGCATCAGAATATACTTCAACGGTGAGTTCATTTGCTTCTTCAGTGATCAAATCATATTGACTTGCTTACACTGCTTGCATTTTTAGATGCTTATAAAATCTAAATTCTATTTATAAATTACTTTCAGTGCTACAGTCTGAAACCATTGTAACAGCTGTGAATGTAACAGACTGTGGGCACTTTCTTTACAGAAGCAGCTCAACTAACTGAGTGTTACAATCATACAGTGGTGGTTAGTTTTAGTGATAATAATACAGTGGTGTGGTTTAGATTGTTATGATTATATCTGATTTGATGATTGTTATTATTATCTATTTGTTCTGATGGGTGGGTTTCTTCTCATTGTACTGATCGGTGTGTTATTTTTGATTTTCTCCCATAGGCAGCTGAAGTTAATTAAATATAAAACTATACGTTATTTAGGCTTTTGATTATAATTATTTGTGCTGAATTTAATAAACTGTTCTATTTCTAGGGCTATTAAATGTTTTTGTTGGAATCAGAAGGTCAGTAGTACAATCACAACTCAACACTGATCTACAGCAGACACAAGTTACAGAACAACATCAAGACCGTTTACTCTTAAAAAAACTGTGAATCCATCCTTATCACTAAAATTAATTTCTGTCTTGATAATTATTGAGGGTTCTTGCTGACCTGCAGAAAAGCTTTGTAACACTTTTTTTGTTTGTTTGTTTGTTTTTTTTTTTTTTTTTAGTTTGAATTTGTAATTTTTATTATTTCGGTATGCAATGGTGGACTTTTCTAAACTGCATAAAAATATTTGGTTGAGCCTTGTCAACAGTATCTACAGTACACTGCTCTAAACCTGCTACTCTGAAACATCTTTGGGGTTTTCAAACTGGGATCTGCAGGAAAGTTCAGTGCCCCTAAGATTTTAAAAGAAATATTTTAATAATTGGGTGTCACATTTGCATGTTCATGGTCTTTGTGATGTTTTTTGGTTTTTTAAACTGGGATATAAAGTATTTACACTTTTTAAGTAATTGTTTTATTTTGGGTGATGTTATTTTAAAATGTTATTTTTTTTAAATTGTACATTGTTATGATATAATTAATTATTTGCTTTTCATTAAGAAAATATTTTTATAATTAATTATTTGCTTTTCATTAAGAAAATATGTTAGGTGAAAGAAGTTTGGCTGACAAAAAAAATTGTAAAATGTTTTTTTTAATAATGTTTTTATTTAATATGATACCCAGCTCTGTCTATATTTCATTCTGCTTTTTATAGATTAGTTGGAAGTCATGAGATTAATCACAACTATTTTATTGAACCAACACTTATAGTTTTAAACTTTGTATTTTAGTGGGTTCCACAAGTGAATCATTATATTGTGGTGTTGGTGCATCAAAACATTTGAAAACATGTCCTGCTTCAGATCAAATGTGTGTTTAGAAACTTATATTTACTAGTTGGTCTCTTTGTCATCTGAAGACTATGGGATTATTATCCTGCCATGATTCAAAACTGAAAATAAAGTTCTGAAAGGTTGAAACTAATTGTTCGAAAACTCAAAATCTTACAAAAAAAAGTTTTGCAAGATCGAAAAATAAGATTTGCAAGCTTGCAAAATGTAAAAAAAATAAAAATATCTCTGCAAACATTGTGTTGTTTTTGAGATTTCCTTCTTCAGAACTGCAACATTTTTTTTACGATGCTGCGCAAAGAATTGTTCAGAGTTTCAAATTTGTCAGTGTTCTCCCACTGTATTAGTTTGTTTTCCAGGTTTGAAACCTTGTAAATGGTGATCTGAAAACTGGTGTGCCAATGTGTGAAAAAGTTTTGAAACTCTGAAAACAGAGTTTTGCAGGCTTGCAAAGTGGTAAAAAAATATATAATCTCTGCAAACATAATTTTGTTTTTGAGTTTTCCTTCTTCAGAAGTGCAACACTTTTTACCGTGTTGTGCAATCATTTTTCAGAGTTTCTAATTTGTCACTGTTCTCCAGTGTACCGCTTGTTTTCCAGGATTTGAAACCTTGTAAATAGTGATCTGAAAACTGGTGTTCAATAGGTGAAAAAGTTTTGAACTCTGAAACTGAGGGTTCGAAGGGCTTAAACTTATTACATTACATTATATTTAAATTCTATTGCAGACTATTTTTTCAGAGCCGAAGCTTACAACACCCACTTTGGCGGAGATATCACTTCACACAGTTGCGTAGCTTGCGACTCACGTGATTTTGTGGCAGCTGCTTGTCAAGCAGCTCCTCGCTTCTGAAACTCAGACTGAGCGCGAAATGAAGCCGCGAACCTCGCGAACTAAAAAAAAGCCTGGTGGGGAGGGCCTTCGCTCTGGGCCAATGCTTTGCTGTCTGCTGACGTATTGTGTCCAATCACAAGTCGTATTTACTGGAAAGGTGGGACTGACCACTGTCTTCGCCACGACGAAAAGCCGCCACAGGATGCGAAATAGAGGATGCACGGATCCCTGGCCACAAGTGTCCCGCCTAGAGCTGCAAGAAGAACCGCCCATGGCTGGATAGCCGTCCGTCCGGTCCAAAAATAAGGCTACCGACTTGTCGCTGGAATTCACTATACAATTGCCAGTAGCCACTGAGCTTACCACTGATATGCCGGGCGGTGCATCAATATACACACCTCACCTCTACCCACTCATGCCTTTCTTTTGACCCATGGCCTGAGATACAGTGTTGCCAACTTAGCAACCTTTGACCCCCTTTAGCAAGTTTTTTCTTCTTCAAAAAAGCACCTAGCGACAATCTTTAGGGTTTGCCCAAACCTAGGCCTATTTAGTTTCTGAGACTCTGCCGTTGTTGCTGCGCTGAGGTCTTTGCTTCTGTGCTGCCTGCTGTGTTCAGACGCTCAGACCCATATGATGTTGCTTCTCTAATTTTACATGCAAGTGTAGCCGAAATCACAGCACAGTTGTTGTTTTTTATCTTACTGTATGTGTATTTTTGATTTCATCAGATCGACGGCTCGATTATCTCGATTTTTTAGCAGATTAATAATGTTTTTGGAAGGAGAGTTGGATCAACTATTTCTTATATTCATTCAGTTGTCTGACAACAGAAACAGTAAAATATATAAATGAAAAAACAGCTTTTTTATTTTTTTTTTTTTATAGAATTTAGCTGCATCCAAATAACAGTATGTGGGCAGAGAGAGGCAAAAAATGTAATAATAAATGTGCATTGTCAGAAGAAGTGTGCTGGAAAGTGAGTCTCCTGCTGCGGAAAGTGAGAGTCGCCTGCTGCGTGAGGTGAGTGTGTATATTGGGAGTAACCGCCGGCCTATCAGTGGTAAACTCAGTGG
>NW_024879219.1:7850-12640 GCF_018340385.1 Cyprinus carpio | reverse complement strand
ACTTCTGTTTTGGAATTCATGTCTTAATCTGTATCTGCTGAAAATTTTGTTGATATTTGTTGGATATTTCTTTTTTCTACCACTTTGACATTGAATTAAGAGTGTGTACATTATTATTTTTATGAAGCTGACTGGGTTTTCAGCTGTATTGGGTTGGAAGAATTTCTATATTTTGTGGAAATGAGAATGATGTTTTGTTTATCAAACTCTTTTAATCAAACTTTTTTTTTTTTTTTTTGTAATCAGTTAAATTACTATAAGATAATAAAGTTTGATAGTGTGAAATGTCATATCTTGTCAACCTACTTTTCTCTAACTCAGTTTTTGTGCCTTTGTTTGCCTGTGTTATAACAAAATGCTATGTAAACAGCATTTTTCTTCAATGGCAAAATAATTTAAACATCACATTAAATAATGGCACTATTGAATAATTAGGACTTTATGACTGAACACAGACAAACCTTACCATATTCATCACAAATCTAATTAAACTAAATAAAAAGAGAGGAACAAGTCAAAAGTAGCTCTTCGGAAATAACCTGGCATGAGTCACACCTCAAATTTGTTGTCATAATTTATAAATTAATGTATTAATGAATAAATAAATAAATAAACAAACAAACTACTCACTGTTACTTTCAATTCCTCTAAACTGAAGTGCTAAACCAAAACCAGAAACATGTTCCACTGGGTTTGACACTTGACAACCATCAACCAATGACTCTCACCTTTGTCTACAGTGGAGGTTTAACTGTGAAACAAGTGCAGTATTTTTCCAATACCTTCATGTTTATAAAGTTCTCACAGTTGTCTTAACCTCAAATGAAAAAAAAAACAGCATTGCAGTTCATCTGCTTTCATTGTTTACTAGATTTACACGTTTAGTGCACATTTAGCACTTGTCAGGTTCACCCAAAAATGAAAATTTGCTGTAAATTTACTCACCCTTTGGCCATGCAAGATGTTTTTTCTTCAGTAGAACAGTAAATAACATTTTTAGCTGAAACAATTATCCTTGGTGATTAATAAAATGCTAATCAGCAGCTATCAGCTTTTGAGAGTCATAAAAGCATATCAGGGAACAAAATTAATACCTGTGGCTCCTGACAATATACTGGGGCTTTATGAATCAAAACAATTGGTGTGTGCAAGAAATTCTACATTCTTTACAATATTATTGCCTGCAATCTAGCCTTAGTCAAACAGAGAAGTCTGATTCTTTTCAGCAAACTGGTTCAAATAGCCAATTCACCGGTTCATTTACATACAGTAATGCCGTAAGTTATACACAGTTTAATCACCCAATAATGGACACGGATATTTTACCTGTCTAAAGACTATCAAGTGATTAAAATCTACTATTAATCAAGTCACCTTTTTACATAAACCATGCAAAACCATAAAAACTTTCATTCCACACCTTCATCCGAGTGCTCAGTCCACATGCGTATATAACCGGCTCATGGTGGCCCTATCTTAAATCCCACCCTAAACCCTTCCGGTCTTCCTCTGAGTCTGCACTTTCGTGACGTAATGCAAAAATAATGCACACCCGAGGTGGTGATGCGGCCACGACACACGGGTGTGCATTATTTTTCTAATAATTAAACAGCCTGGAGTCAATTATTTCACTTATACAATGGTTACCACACCTCAAGACATCGATCAGATGATATATTTAAAGGGATTCGTCCGGTTTTTGTACTTAAATCGCTATTGTGAGTAGGATTATTTCTTCTGCATCTCATCCAAGGCCTCTTTTGCTGGTTCCAAAACGATATTTTAAAGCTGGTAATGGAGGCTTGAGCCATTGATAGCATTCTAATGCAGTTATTAATGAAGTTATTAGAAAGAGAGTGAGAGAGACAGAGACACACAGAGAAAGAGAAAGAAAGAGAGATAGAGAGAGCTTGTGTGAATTAGGCTACCTCTGTGCGTCAAGAGAGCTGCCTGGAACTACGTTCACTGTGCGTTTCCCAGAAAATAATTGCACACCTCAGAATGTTCGCCAGCCAATCAGATTAAAGCATTTAACGGCCCCATAGTATAAATAGCTTTATTTTATTTTAAATACTTTGCATTTTAAAAATCAACTTCTAAATGTCTTTTCAGTAGTCTCTATAACATGACACAATTTAATTTGTGGTTAATTAAGTGATGAAAAGCAGCTGCAAATGTTCTTTTTTGCATCAATAAAATGTGCAATACCTTGTTTTCCTACCAATATTATTAGTACTAACATCTAATTATTATATTAATATTTAACTTACATTGGAAAGGTTTCCGTGACCTCTCACAAGATTTTGGCAAAAATCTCACAATTTATACCAAAACATGATGCATGATGGGATACACCTGGAATAGTGCTCCGCAGCGATATTCAAGTGTGGATTTAGTGTGTGTTAAGTGCACTGCGCTTTGGCAGACTGCGCTGGGACAGTCTTGCACGCTTACTTTCTGTTGTGTGCACGTGCTCTCAAGTGGCCAAGACCTCAAGTGTGGGTATTTGGACAAGGCAACTGTGTTACACGTTTTAGTGGTGCAAAGATCAGTAGTAGTGATATTTATTTTGTACAACATTTGCAACTGCTTTTTATCACTTAATTCGAAGCAACACAAATTTAATTGTCATCTGTTATAGGGACTACTGAACAGACATTGTTGATTTTAAATGCAAAGTATTTAAAATAAAAATTAAGCTGTGTAAACACTTGCATTTTTACAACACTGTAAGTATGTAACATTAAGAAATTTCTCCACACACTTACAGTTGCTACAATCACCAGCTGGAGTGCCCACGAGCTCTGGTAGAGGACACTCCATCATGTGCCTTTGCCATTCACCCTGGACTCCATTTCCCATAATCCTTTCAGATCTCAACATTAGCAGACAGCTGTCTCATATTAGGAGGACTATAAAGAGTGTACAATATACAGTATTTTGGCTTATTTTGAGTCAGGGCGACTGTCAGGCTCATCTGAAAGTGAGTTTTGATTGAATAACTTGTAGATTTGTGCTCCTTGAGCCACAAAACTGTTTCAGACTGATAAGTCTGATTTGGTTCACTACAAAAGTATGATTCATTTGCAAATCAGACAGTCTGGACCATTTTCATAATCCTACTCTATGGAATTGCAATGCTGCTGAGAAAAAAATAAATAAATACATAATTGTAAATAATACATAAATCTAAAGAAATGTAAAGAAACAAAGAATTAATATTTCCACGTTTCTCATCCTTATTAACGAATTGTATTTTTTCCAGATTTATTTATTTATTGATTTTTTCCTAAACTAAGAATTAGTCAGAAATCACTGTCTGTAATGTGTTTTCATGGTGATATTTTACACATTTATAACATTTATATTTATAATCTAAAATGTCCAGGACTAACAAAAATACTAATCTAGTCCTGAAAGCGTAATACTGTACTTAGAGCTGTTTTGTATTTTGGAGCCATTTCCTCTGGAACGTCCTGTAGGATTTTTGAATGGAAGTTCATGATAAGGAAGACACACGTTTAATTCTACCAAACTAAACTGAACTGAACTAAACTAAAATGTCTGCAGAGCTGTGGCAGACCCGATCCCTGACCGACATGTTTTGTGCACACTTTTATATTTTATTTTCTGCACACTGTGTATATACCAACATAATTTAGTCTATGTGTTTTCAGGAATTTCGTCCCCTTGGAATTATAAGGTTCTATCTGACATTTTTGTCAAAACTGAGTTATTCACATATTCTTATTCTGTGTCAACGTATTTACATTATGTGGAGCTGAATTGAATTGGAGCTGAATATATCACAGATGAGCTCAGCCCCATGTGGCTGCTCCGCAGCAACAAAATAAACACAGTTAACCACATGTAAAATACAGCTTACAACATACTTTAAGTTATTGGATTATTTCAATTTCAGCATTTAAGTCAATTTGTGTATCCTCTAAACAATATTGAAACTCAAAGTTATAAAACATGAAATAAAAGACGGAGGTTTACTGTAAAATCATTTTCATTGTACATTTTTTCAACTTATGTTATTCATGGCGTGGCTGTTCAGAATAACAAATTTATATTGTTTGAACTATTTTCAAATATTTCAAGTGAACAACAAGACAAAATCTATGTATATCTGACATACAGGGAGGCAAGATGGTGCCTAAACACATTAGCAGACCTCTCTTGGTCTGCTAACATCTCAGCAACAATCAAAAAGGCACAGCAATGACATGACTTCCTCAGGGTGCTCAGGAAAAACAACTTGGACTGTAAGCTGCTTGTTTCCTTTTACCGCTCCACCATCAAAAGCATGCTAGTGTACTGTATCTCGGTGTGGTACTCCAGTTGCACTGGAGAAGTCAAGAGAGCCCTCCAAAGAATAGTCAACACAGCCCAAAAATCACTGGCTGCTCGCTCCACTCCCTGGAAAGCATTGCTCACTCCCACTATCTCTCAAGGGGCAAAAACATCTCAAGGGCCAAAGACAGTTTCGATTTGTACTTTACTGTTTAATGTTAATGTAGAGGTCAATGTGAAGTACTGTCAATGGTCACAGATTGCTCAATGTGCAATATTATGACTCACTGCTTGTATATATTTTTATAATTGCACTGTACAGTCTATAGTCTTATTTATTGTCTGTTATATGTTTATATACAGAAAAATCCAATGACAATAAAGGCTTTCAATTCAATTCAATTGAATAGTCAGAAATCACTGTCTGTAATGTGTTTTCATGGTGATATTTTACACATTTATAACATTTATTGTTATATGTTTATATACAG
>NW_024879219.1:426-7338 GCF_018340385.1 Cyprinus carpio | reverse complement strand
AACAAAACAAAAAAATGATAAACACAATAGAATTGTCTATAATTTATATACAGCAGTATTCAGACTGCATGATTACTAGTTGGTCAAACACTTAATGTATTCAGATTTTATTAGAAGATTATATTCAGATATTTTTATAATTAAAATCATAATACTGTACATTTATCATATTTCAGTTTTTACACACACCGCTAGATGGTCACGTATAGTCTTGCCCAGGATTGAGAAAGTAGTAGGCTGTATGTTCCCTCCATCAGTGTGGTTGAAGATTGTTGAGTCTGATGGAGAAGTTTCCTCTCAGATACTCCTCAGGGAACTTTCAGCTCTGTTCTTGAACCTGAGTCCTGAAACGCCACTGAATCTTCACCCTTAACTATGTCGCATTACCAATCTTGCTGCCATTCTGCCTCCAGTGCACATTAATGTCTTGCAGTGTAAGATCTTGTGCAAAAGATAAAGAACACGCAAAAACAACCTCAAACCAATTAATAAAGCCTCTACTGTGTCCTGCAGAGATACTCGACATCGTACTAAACCGTAAGCCTCAAAACACACAATCTGCCATTTATACATGTAGGTACATGAATGTATTATCTTTCTAAATGTAGTTTGTTTCTACGCCCACCTTTTATCTGTCAGCACTGAAACACACAGATGAAGAAACCAACTGCAGAAACAACAGAACAAAAAACATGTCTCTAAGTGAGTTCCCTGTAACTCCAACAAGTAGATCATCACTAGTAATGTCAATAAATATAAGTTTGATTCCTATGTAACATCCTAAAACACAAACTTTTATACAGTTACAGTTTACTGCAGCACTTGAGTAAATGAGCAATACAGCTTATATTATTAGCTCATATTAGTAACAGCTTGTAATCAGCTGTGTCTGTATAAAGAATTAAGTCAGTTCAGACAACCCGATGTCTGCGATCTCAGTGTCCCACACCCATTCAACACTGTGATCGGCCTAAATGGTGACTGAAGTCTTTAAAATAACAAGATAATAAGCCACTTGAGCATATTTACCAATCTTACCCTACTGATAAACCATTAATACCTTGAACACATTGTAAGACTTGACATATAAAATTGAAGTCTTTAAAATAACAAGATAAGTAATACAAAATGCTAATGCTAATTGCTAATAACTAAATCAAAATAATAGTTACAGCTATAAACCTATCATGAATTATGAATTAATAGTAATTAATGATGATAAAAATCTTAGCTCTAGTTTAAACAAAGAAACTGATGACCAAAATACATCAGGCAAAAAACACCGGATAAGAACAAAAGCGGACTGACTACAACAGGCCTTCAGTTATACCGCTGAAGGACAACGCGACGTTTGTTCAAAAGCGTTTCATTCACATTTCATCAAACATACCTGATCTTCATGGTTCCCAAAATATTATCAATATGTTATACTTAAATTTAATGTATCTAAATGCTTAAAATTGAGATTAATATTTAGATACTCGAACAACAGGAAATAACTATTTTGTTTCAGATGACCATCAAGTGACGTCCACAGACAGAATCAAGCGTAAGCGCACCAGATATTTCTGTTAACTGTGTTTGTAAATTTAGTATAATATTTCTATATACTATAGTTGACTTTCACAAGCTTTTCACATGTGCTCTTGATACACAATCTTCACCATAAGTCATATCAAACATGTCATGTGTGGACTTTTTCTTATCTTCACTGGTTAGACTACAAAATATTGTGCCAGTTTTCATAGAAAAATAATTAAATTTGAAAAAAAAAAAAAAATTATTATAATATTTACATCATTTCAACAGGTAGATATGAATCCTTACATGTAATGTGATTTGGTTCCAATTAATATTTTAAGAAAATAGAGTAAATTTAATCAGTAACTTGGCACATGAATAAGTGAGAGTGAAGCTTACTTTAGACTCTACTGAGTAAAGGCTAAACTCTGATTCTCAAATGCAAAAAAAAAAAAAAAAAATTAAAATAAAAATCTGAAAGTTGTCTTATATTCCATTGTGTCAAGCGCTTCCATAAAAGGCTCCTCAGTATGCCTGTTATGTCTTGACTTCAGTTTCCTGATCATAGAAAGAAAGCAGGACAAAAGAACACAGAGCTGCTGGTTACATCATCTTTTATTTGTGACCTGGAAGGAGAGGAAACTAAAGAGAGAATTAAAAAACAAACACAGGGAAATAAAGTCTGAAGCTTTCATGAATTTGCCTTTCAAATGGTTTTTAAAAATGAGTAATTACACCAAGCATGTGGCATTTTTCTACAATAGAAATTACCTGCATTGACTGCCTCATTTTGTTTTCGGGTCTGACCAGACTGAACAGGTGCTAAGAATGACACAGGAGTGGAATCAGTCTCTTTCCACAGCATCAGAATGGGAGTAATGGAAAGAGATGTAAACCTTGGCCCCCAGGATATTGGAGCTGAATATATCACAGATGAGCTCAGCCCCCATGTAGCTGCTCATGGCAACAAAATAAACACAGTTAACCACATGTAAAATACAGCTTACAACATACTTTAAGTTATTGGATTATTTCAATTTCAGCATTTAAGTCAATTTGTGTATCCTCTAAACAATATTAAATCTCAAATTTATAAAACTTGAAATAAAAGAAGTTTACTGTAAAAATCATTTCATTGTACATTTTTTCAACTTAGGGCCTGTGGCATTGGCTGTGTACAGAATAACAAATTTATATTGTTTGAACTATTTTCAAATATTTCAAGTGAACAACAAGACAAAATCTATGTATATCTGACATACAGGGAGGCAAAATGGTGCCTAAACACATTAGTGTCTTCTTGTAAGGCATGTAAATACAATATGCAAATATGTACATATTAAATGAATATTGAGCTCCATATTCAGTTTGTATTCCTAAACAAATAAGAGTGTTTGCATTTCAAGCCAGTGGTTTCCGATGGAAATTCATTTTTTAGAAATACAATTTACAATTTATGAGTAAAATAAGATCTGCAGTTAACATTAGGCTTCTTGAATAGACTTTCATGTGTTTTATTCAATTGATTAGACTTTTGCGTGTGGATTTTGTGTAAGGTCTAAAAGTGTCGCAAGAGTATGACTTTAGGTGCTTGATGAATGAATCTATTTTTGCATGTGTTTTAATTTTGTTTAATGTCTATTTATTTTTTTGTTTGTTTTGTCAAGAAAATAATGTTGTTGTGATATTTTTTTATAAGTCTGCAGAGCTGCAGCATACCTCAACTCTGAACACATTTCTATATACAAATTTTATCAGTCTTTTCTTATATGTATTAGGCCAATATGTAAACAGAAGGAGTTCTAAATGAAAGGAACTGTTGGAGGAATTAGTTCATCTAGTGCTATTCTGAAATCCTACCTTGAAAGTGTTGCTAATATCAAGCTTCCGCTGCTGAACATAGTGTATCATGTATAACATAGATGATATTGAAGCGATTATAAATGAAAAATATGTATTGTGATGTCTATGTGGCCTCTACTACCCTTAGAGACTGGAAGTGGTAGTTCTCCCACTTACAAGCCTTTTTGTTAGTGAATTTGGAGTATTCTGTAAATGAAAACCCAAATGCCACTAAGATCCAAAGTAGAGATGACCCCACCACCGGATGGCAGCGGTTATTTTACTAATTCTCTCTATAGAGCCTCATGATTGGTTCTTTCTGATCACCACTTTCTCATATGCACTTTCGGCCAGTACAGAGTCTCAGTATACCTGTGGATCAAACTAGGATCAAAACTAACAAGTGAAATCCACACAGATCCCAGAAATCGATACTTCTGATTTGGATTTGTTTGGTTTATAAGCTTTTTTTTCAACTTGCTCTTCCATAGAATCCTACTAGAAGCTAGTTTCTAGCCTATTTGGTAGAATTAGAGCATAGTTCTTCCACCAAAAAAAAAATGTAAACTCTGTGGTAATTACTCACTCTCATGTTGTTTCCAAACACGTAAGACCTTGGATTCATCTTTTGGAACATAAATAAAAGTATTTATTTATAAGTCTGCAGAGCTTTCTGACACATCAGTGTTTCAACCATAATTTGACAAAGCTATGATAATATATTTTTATGTGCAAAGAAAACACAAATAACAACTTTATTTAACAATCCTTCTCCTCTTTCATCACCACTGTGCCTGCAGAGAATAATGTTTTAGTTTGCCAAATTATTGAATATGTGCCAAAATTAAATTGTGTGTGGGGTCCACGCCATCGATGACCTCTCTTGGTCTGCTAACATCTCAGCAACAATCAAAAAGAGACAGCAATGACAGCACTTCCTCAGGGTGCTTCAGGAAAAACAACTTGGAGTGTAAGCTGCTGGTTTCCTTTTACCCCTCCACCATCAAAAGCATGCTAGTGTATTGTATCTCGGTGTGGTACTCAAGTTGCACTGGAGAAGTCAAGAGAGCCCTCCAAAGAGTAGCTGCTCGCTCCACTCCCTGGAAAGCATTGCTCACTCCCACTATCTCTCAAGGGGCAAAAACATCTCAAGGGCCAAAGACAGTTTCGATTTGTACTTTACTGTTTAATGTTAATGTAGAGGTCAATGTGAAGTACTGTCAATGGTCACAGATTGCTCAATGTGCAATATTATGACTCACTGCTTGTATATATTTTTATAATTGCACTGTACAGTCTATAGTCTTATTTATTGTCTGTTATATGTTTATATACAGAAAAATCCAATGACAATAAAGGCTTTCAATTCAATTCAAATTCAGTTCAATTCAGTTTACTGAATTCACACTGTCCTATAGATCAGGGGTGGCAAACGTCGATCCTGGAGAGCCACAGCCATGCAGAGTTTTGTAGATCAGGGGTGGCAAACGTCGATCCTGGAGAGCCACAGCCATGCAGAGTTTTGAGTATGCTACAGGCAGGTGAGTTTTAATTAGGGTTGGAGCTGAACTCTGCAGGGCTGTGGCTCTCCAGGACCGGAGTTCGCCACCCCTGCTATAGACAGTTGAGCCCGGTCTCATGAAAATGTGTATAAATAGTACACCAAATAAAAACAAAAACTTGTGGTATGGATATGCAAAAATTGACTTTAGCGTGCATATGATACGCATGTGTTTGGCGTGCATATGATACGAAATTTGTTGGCATGCATATGCTATGCAGTTCCCCTTTTCATGCCCAAGGTTTCCCAGAATTGAGGACACACACGAACTATGCGTTATGTGTCTTGGTCAAAAGCTTGCGCGTTCAGTGCTTGAAGGCTCTGAACACACTCATTGTGAGTGTTTGTCCCTGTTCTCGAGTGATGAGTGTCAAGCATTTTCGTCTCGCAGTTCAAGGGGTTAAGATGTTCTTTTGGGTTATCGATCCCATGTATAGCATTTGAGTCGAGCAGCGCCTGAGGGAATGTGTGCCTCTGTGTTTGGATTCTAACACTTAAGGGCATATTCTGCTTTTGCTTTTGTCTCGGTGAAAAGCATTGGTTCAGAGTGACGCGTTCATTGTGATGAGTCATGATGTCTAAGCTGTGAGGGTGGTTATATTACAGCCATTGTTATGGCAGGACGGGCTTACTTGAATACAGCTATCTGAGGCTAACTGTGTCTTACTGGCAATTGCTGTGAGCCCTCTCCTGGAGTGATCCCCTTTCCTAGACCCTAGCTATCTGAGGATAGCTATGTGATAGCTCAGTGATCGCTCCACTACCTAGGCTAGCTGTGTATGGTTATTCTGTTCTACAAGCCTTCATAAGACCTTTAGGACATAGATATCTGAGGATAGCATAGATTCGGGATACCTCCCTGAAATGACTTTTTGCAGGTTGGGATGTCTGCTTTCTGAGGATAGTTGTACTCTTACCTTGGGTGTGATATTCCCCTTGATCTAATCGGGTTCCCCATTTCTGCCAAATTGTGTGAGTGGCCCGTGGCACAGTGGTATGGCCCCTTTCTGAGGAAAGACTCTGTGTATGTTTGTCACTTCCTTGGTGCTCCCCACCAGGTGGACAGGCATGTGCCTTGGTACGGCATGGTTGGATTTTGTTCCACAATGTGCCCCCTGGTGGCACAGCATGGAGTTTCCTAGAAGGGGAACGTCTCGGGTTACGCATGTAACCATGGTTCCCTGAGAGGGAACGAGATGCTGTGCTCCCTCGCAATACCTTCAGCCTGTCTGTTTATGTCTCCTTCAGACAGCTAAGTGGATGACGTATTCAGCAGGTGTCCTTTTATACTTCCAGGCACCCCGCCTTTGATGTCATGGGCCAGGTGGACCAATAGATTGGCATTGTTTCAAACGTGTTTCAGACACCGGTCATGCATGCTGCATTCCCCAATGTACCCTCTAGGGGGCTCAACGTCTTGTTCCCTCTCGGGGAACCATTGTTACATGCATTACCCCGAGGCATTTTCATGTACATATGATACGCATCCACCCCACTAATCGTACCCCTTGTGTAGTATATGCACACCAAAGTCAATTTTTGCATATCAGTGCCACAAGTTTTTGTTTTATTTGGCATACTATTTGTACACACTTTCATGAGATGGTGTTAGACAGTTTGTAAGGGGTAAATTAACTACAAATAATGAGTGAGAGCAATATAAGGGTTTCAAAAGTATAAAAGAGCACATTTGGTCCACTGAGGCCCCGTACCTGGAGCTTGCTTAGTCTGCCCTTTATTACCAGAGATCATTTTCTCAGAGCAAATGTCATGAATGATGCCAAACTTCCTGTGAAATCTGACCTATTATTATAAGCTTACTTTTGTGAATTGGAGTTAAGGCATTTTTAATTTTTATGTACTCAAAAATAGATTTTTGTTCATTTTTAACCAGATTTTTTTTTTTGTCATAGACATTTAATAAAGTGATGAGGGCCTTTGTTATTGAGGTTGTGGATCATTGTGTGTTTAAAAAAAAAAAAAAGTTA
>NW_024879219.1:0-116 GCF_018340385.1 Cyprinus carpio | reverse complement strand
CTGATAATCAGTGTGATTATTTACATTTGTTTTTTAGTATAGTTTTATTAGAAAAAAAAAAAAAGCTCTATAATAGGTTGATCTACATAGAGATGAATCTTTTGTCAAGATTTAAT
>NW_024879218.1:14226-15516 GCF_018340385.1 Cyprinus carpio | reverse complement strand
AAAGACAGTCAACATTATAAAGACAGTCATGTATCAGGGCTCCTCTGCTGCCCTCTGCAGGTCATTCATGATAGGTAACTAGGATTTAATCAACATTTCCTTCATCATTTCAGTGAAGAAGCATAAGCACTAAAAAAGCTGGGACAACTTGTTATTGTGTATTGTAGGCTATTATAGCATTTTGTAGTGTTTTTATAGCATATGGACAAAACACTTCAAATACTTATGCTCAATATTGTTTCTGAAATCTAATCAAAGTTCTTTTTTTTTTTTGATGCTGTAATATTCAAGCTGTTTTTATATAGATTTATTTTTAGAGTTATATATGTTATGCAGTTCTTGCATATAGGCTCTAGGGGGCAGTAGATTAAAAGTTCTGTCNCATTGTTATTGTGCTCCAGGAAAAGACTGAATTTTTATTTATTTATTTTTTTATACAGAATCAGTTCAACTAACTGAGCGTCACAATCAAACACAATGGCAGATTATTATTATGATATCTGGTCTGATGAATGGACTTCTGCTCATTCTGCTGATCAGTGAGTTATTCTTCTTAAATTAAATTAGCACATTAAATAAACACTAGCGGTGCTGTCTGTGAAAATATCAATATGATGCTCTTCTGCAGTAAGAAGTTTTTCATAGTCTTTTGACTTTAGATTGGCATGTTTGTGTCTCCATATGGTACAGTTTAGAAATATTAAATCTGAACTGTCTGTTTCATTCTTAGTTTTCACCGCTACAAAAGCAGAATGGTTGGAAAAATCTGTTTATAATGCTGATCTGCAGACAAAAGTTACATATCGGCTTCAAGATGCAAAACTATTACAAGTACAATAAGGTAAATATGTGAAAACATTTAAAATCTTAAAATTGTTAAAATTCATTACTATTATTTTTTTTATTTAAATATTTACACTAATTGTTTTTACTTAAGTACAACAAACTATAGTAGATCTTTGTTCAGATTAGTTTTAGGTTAAGTGCAGTTGAAATGCTAATTGTTTTCCTCATTGCTCTTTCAGTGCGCTGAGGTGAAGAACTAATCATCTGAATATTGAATATTTGAATGAAATGTAATATTTCCACCATTACTGGACAGTGAACAAGATACGGTTTATGAGTTAAATATGCAGTAAGCATCACTGTCAGATTAATTGGAATTCCTTTTTCAAGTATGATTGTAAAGTTTTTGATCTGGTTCATTCACATTTAGCCATTAAAACGTTTTTGTATGCAACAATAAATCAATTGAAAAAGAAGGTCAAAGGCTGCTAGACCTTATACAGT
>NW_024879218.1:12487-12943 GCF_018340385.1 Cyprinus carpio | reverse complement strand
TGGTATAAATGATGTCACATATGTGTGTATTCTAAATTAGTATTTTTATTCATTATAATGGAATTCGTCTTGGTGAACCACCACTTTTTTTTTTTTTTTTACCGAATCCCTGGAGTGACCCATATAAAATCCCGGGGGATACTGGTGGGTATGACCACGCATGCAACATCTCTTAAGATGAGCAGAAACACAGAGGTTTAAAAGATACAACAACCTTTTTGTGTGAGATAAACATTAGATGTATTAAAAAATAGAGTGTAATCAATACAGTTGTCATAGCTACGAATCCCCTTTGGCTTTTGTTAATATCAATGTTGTTCATAAATGCTTTGTATAAAATGTAGCTTAATATATAATTCAGCACAGCAGCTTCTCTTATAGTGTGATATTGATTAATATCTCATTTTCATTACACTGACAGATCGAACAGCTTCTGTAAAGACAGTCAACATTATA
>NW_024879218.1:11871-12334 GCF_018340385.1 Cyprinus carpio | reverse complement strand
GTCAAGTTGATATATGAAATTGTGAATGCAGAAGTGTGATAAAAATCTGATGTTTTTCGTTTAATGAGTGGTGCTTGAGAGGAAACTCTCAACAGCAGAATGTGAGAGGAGCC
This sequence comes from Cyprinus carpio, assembly GCF_018340385.1. Taxonomy (NCBI): domain Eukaryota; kingdom Metazoa; phylum Chordata; class Actinopteri; order Cypriniformes; family Cyprinidae; genus Cyprinus; species Cyprinus carpio. Next base: position 12,221 of record NW_024879218.1, on the reverse strand, counting down.
CAATTCCATGTGTTCATGATTTTCAGGTGCCAACACACGACTGGGGCCCTTAGAGACCATTAAAGAGGTTGGTTATGATGAAGGGACATTTATTTGGAGTTCAAACATTGATTCTTTTTAATACTCCATATATGTGCACACCACTTATATTATGTTCACATGCTAACATATGTTATTTGCAATCAATGTTTGTATATATTTTTATACTGAAAGGTTTTTGATTATTTTGTTTGATTTCAATTTGTATTAATATTTTGAAATAATTGTATTATTATTTCTATTTTCGGGTTTTTTGAAGAAGCACAAAAGAAAGACAAAATGGTAATGCAAAATATTATTTTATCACAGAT
>NW_024879218.1:10207-11597 GCF_018340385.1 Cyprinus carpio | reverse complement strand
TGTGTTTTATATAATTTTGTATTTAGGAAAAAGTGTATTGTATTTAGCCCTAATAAATAAATAAAATGTTATTGTTTTATTTGTATTTATTTATTTTGGTGTTTGGCTTAGTGTTATGTTAGAATCATTATTATACTCTTATACCTTTTGTTCTTTAATATTTTCAGTTGATTTTAGCTTTATTTTTTGTTTTTCATTTAAATGTTAAGTTTTGAAATTTTGTTGTATGCATTTGTCATTTTTATCTAATTTCTTTATTTTTTAAAATGTGTATAGATAGTATTCATAAAGTTTTAGCTTTTAGTTTTGGATCTGTTTTTAGTTATTTTAATACTACAGTTTGCTTCTGTTGTCCTCATTTGTAAGTCGCTTTGGATAAAGGCGTCTGATAAATGACTAAATAATTTATTTTGGTCCATGTTGTCTTGTATTCTAATAAATAGAAACCAAAATTTTAGATACCAGTTAAATTGTGCAGTTCTAGATTCCAGTTTCGATACAAAAGCAAAAACGCCCAGCCTAACAAATATAAATTTCAAATATTATTAAAGACTAGTGAACAACCATTGAAAGAAGAGAACAAATATACAAAATGACAAGTAATAGCAGAAATTGTAAATAAACCAAACAAAGTCACCAATTAAACAATGTTTTAATTTTTCAGGCTTGTAGGTGTCCAGGTGCAGAAATTTAATCTTAATAATATCTAAATAAAATCATATAATATCAGATCTTTTATCATATCTGTATAATTTCATTTAAACTATTTTCTATTAATTCATAATAAACATAACAGTTATTCTACATTTTCTACAAAAAAAAAATAAAAAGTTATTCTACATTTTCTTGTTAAACCTAAACCAGAAATTTTGTCTCACTGGTTTGGTCATTTTGCTCTACAAACAGCGCTCGTCACCTTTGTCTAGAGTTGAGGTTTTCTAAAACTCACAAGTTTATGTCACTCAGTTCATAGCTCAGATGGAAACAGCAGCGTTGCAGTATAAACATGTCTTGTGACATGATGCTTTTGTTTGTGTATCTAGATATATCTATATATCTAGATCTCACTGAAATTGAATCATATGGTTTATTTAGATCTAAAGTGCTGCTCAGAGAGGTCATGCTCAGTGTAAGACCATACATGGCAGCAATAAAATATAGTGCACTGTATATACTTATGGATTAAAATATGGATCTAAAATACAATTTAGTATATTAAGCTACTGTTTAAGCGAAGTACTCTCCCCTGACTATAATATGCCCCTGCAACATGAATAAAAAGTATGATACTACTAACCATTTTCTCTGCACGAAGAGACCTGAATGATGTCATTTCTGGTATAAATGATGTCACATAAGTGGGTGGATCTCTAAATTAGTATTTTTATTC
>NW_024879218.1:8403-8552 GCF_018340385.1 Cyprinus carpio | reverse complement strand
AAGGTTCTTGGCTTCTGTCTTATTCAGTTCATGTAAATATACAGTACTGTGTATGTTAGCATTCTCTCAAAATATAAAAACTATGACAAAAGCTGTTTTAAAAGGGTGAGCAATATTGATTTGATTTATATGTTTCTTGGCTTCTGTCT
>NW_024879218.1:0-8216 GCF_018340385.1 Cyprinus carpio | reverse complement strand
TTGACCTGAAAGAGAGAGAATCAAATGTCAAACATACAGCCTTTTTATAAATTTGCCATTCAAATTTAATTCAAATTGGTTTATAGGCATATTAGCACACATATTTGGTTTTGTGCCTTACCTTTATGGTTACATTAATCAAACTTTTTGGCCCACATTTGTTATGTATCTATTATCATTAATATTTTGTTTTTTTTGTGGGTGGAGCCTATCTAATGGCAGAGAAAATGACAGTTTTTCAAGTAGCAGTCTATGGAATCATGGAATAAAAAGAATAAATAATAATGGTAAGAATTTGTGTTTATATTTTTTATATATATCGCTGGCCATACTGGGTTAACCATGCTTTTTTTAGTCAGGAGAAAGGATTGTTTTCCTCACGACTAGCTATGTGAGACACCGACCGTCAGTACTTAACCCTCTCATAAGCGTTAAGGGAACTGAGGAATGTGTAAATTAAAGCATGTCATGGAGCAGTCCAATAGTTCCAAACAACCAATAGTTCCAACATTGATCCTATTCATTTCAGTGCTTCTCAAAAGACACCAGCTGGTAGATTGAAGAAATTACTGCATTTTTAAGCATTTTATGATTTTGACCTCTCAGGATTCCTAGCCAGTTATTAATTTTTGATTTTTTAGGATTTTATAGTTTTGTTTTGTTGTTAGATAATAGGTAGTTAAACTATAAATGTAAAATTTTTTAGTGTTTCTGCAATCCTCTCTCCCTGTAGGAGGTCGAATAAGTTTCTGTGAAGACTGCCTCCATTCAAAGAAAAAAACTTTACCTAGTGCCGCCTCACTGATATTTTAAAATAATAAAGAGTTTTAACTGAATGCAGTTGGTAGACTTTTTTTTTTTTTTTACGTCTTTTTTTGGGTTTATTACTTATTTAGTCATTTCGCAGATGCTTGGTAAAGCGACTTTACAATTGGGGAATACACAAAGCAATTATTCTTAAAGAGGCAAACAGACACAGGAAGTGCTTTGTAATGTCAAGTTTTAGACATTGTTCAAATAAGTACAAGCTAAAAAAGAGAAGGAATAAATAAAGATAATATATATTTTTCTATCTTTGGAAGTCAATAAGTTTCGAAGAGATGAGCTTTTCAGCCAGCGCTGAAAAATTGTCAGGATTCCAGTATCTCGGATAGGGGTGGGAAGATCATTCCACCAGCTGGGAATGGTGAACTAGGAATGTTCTTGGAAAGTGATTTTTGAGCCTGGTTCTGTGATGGTACCCATGAGGCTCGGCCACTCAGCAGATCCCCAGGACTTCTGGAGAGGATGTAGATTTGAAGTGCAGTGAGTGGAAGTAGGCGTAGGCTGAGCCTGTGGCTGAAACCGAGCATGCAAGCATCAATGTCTTGAACTTGATGCGAGCCGCAAACGGTAGCCAGTGCAAGGAGATAAGGAGAGGTGTAACATGGGCTCTTTTTGGCTTATTGAAGATCTGTCATGGCAGCTGCATTCTGAATCATTTGTAGAGGTTTGATTGTGCTTGATGGAAGTCCAGCCAGAAGAGCATTGCAGTAGTCCAGCCTAGAAATGACAAGAAGTTGTGCAGCATGCTCCATTAGAAAGGGTCTGATTTTCTGATGTTGAGAGCAATGCAAACCTGCAAGATCATCAGAGACCCAAGAACCCCAGTGACAAGTTGAATTGCTTTGGATACCACCCCCTCCCCAGGCAACCCTGAAATACCTATCATTGAGATAGGATTCATACCAGAGAAGTGGAATCCCTGTGATGCCCAGTGATGAGAGGGCAGACAGGAGGATCTGATGATTGACAGTGTCAAAAGCAGCAGATAGATCCAGCAGAATAAGAACTGATGATGTGGAATCAGCTTTTAGTGCAGTAGCGCAGTCTCAGTTGAATGGCCACTCCTGAAACCTGAGTGGTTAGCATCCAGTTTGTTGTTCTATAAGAGAAACACGATATCTGGTTGGAAAACAAGTCTTTCAAGGGTTTTCTACTCATGAATGGAAGGAGAGAGACAGGTCTGTAGCTATCTGTAAGTGAAGTGTTTAATGGTAGGTTTTTTTGAGGACTGGGGTTACCTGAATCTGCTTGAATGCAGTGGGGAAGGTGCCTGTGAGGAGAGATGTGTTGATGATGTGTGTGAGTGCTGATAAGAGTGTAGGAGAGATTGCTTGGAGGAGGTGTGAGGGCATTGGGTCTAGAGGGCATGTTGTAGGATGGCTGAGGGGAGAAGTTTTGATACTTCTGCCCCAGTGCGAGGGACAGGAAGGAGAAGTTGGAAGTTTTAGCTGTGGGTGTGGTTGGATTGAGGTCCTGTGTGTGTTGGGCTGAGAATTACTCACTGATTAACAGACTACTGACTACTGACTGACTACAGTTTAAATTATATATTTGCTTGCATTCATTAACAATCACTTGAGTCTTCAAATTTCATAAAATTACATTAGGTTGTGAGAAATTAAACCTTTTTAAATTAATTTTTTTATTTTTTTTTTAAATCTAAACTTATCAAAATTGAGTGCTTGATAATGTCTAAATGTACATTAACCGGTACAGTCCCACATATGGGATTTTTATTTCCGTGCCCCTGGGAGTACGGTCCCACATATGGGATTTAGAACGTTCGGTGACTGCCAAATAACTGCCAAATTCAAACTGTGGTCTGGCGCTGAGCCAGAGAGAGACGTGCACTGCTCTTGTCATATTATCACAACTGTTCTTAACCACATAATTCATATTTTAGGTTTCAGACATTTAAATACATAGTAAAACAATACATTTAGAGTTAAATAAAAAAAAGTAAACACATATGTCTATGGAAGCAACAATAACAACCCATTCAGATTTAATTTGCAGATGTGTTTTATTCATATCAGATACACATAGAGTAAGTAACTATAAAGTTCACTCTATTCTTCTCCCAGTTCACCCACCACTTATTACTTGTATTTCGGGAGAAATTGATGAATTCTACATGCTCTAAATCTGACTGACAGGACTCTCTCATAACTGCAGCATCGAACAAACATGGCGGCGCCCATCTCACATTACAGATCACGATCAAGATCATTTAGAAAGGTTTTTAAACGACCAAACACACTCATTTACACATATTTATGAATCGGAATATCAAGTTGTTCATGAATTTGTGAATATTTTAAATAAAAAAAGGAAAAACAAAATTAAAGCGTTCCATCTGTCATACAGTGTTATTGTATATCTCGGTTGTGTCACGTGACAAGCCTGACATCGCCACCATGGAAACAGTAAGGGCGACGTTCTAAAATAACGGTCGCCTTAAAAAAACTCACTCTGGGGGGACCGCTAGAATATTTTAAACTCACCACTGAAAAGGTTAAAATGCAGAACCTTAAAAAAATAACAAATTGTGAAACTCCTGTATTAAATAAATTCAGTGCACACAGACTGAAGTAGTTTAAGTCTTTGGTTCTTTTAATTGTGATGATTTTGGCTCAACAAATTAGAATATGGTGACATGCCAATCAATATATAATATAAAAACATGTGAAGGTTTTTTGTGCGTTCAAAATGGTCTCTCAGTTTGGTTCACTAGGCTACACAATCATGGGGAAGACTGCTGATCTGACAGTTGTCCAGAAGACAATCATTGACACCCTTCACAAGGAGGGGAAGCCACAAACATTCATTGCCAAAGAAGCTGACTGTTCACAGAGTGCTGTATCCAAGCATGTTAACAGAAAGTTGAGTGGAAGGAAAAAAGTGTGGAAGAAAACATGCACAACCAACCGAGAGAACCGCATCCCTTAATGAGGACTGTCAAGCAAAATCGATTCAAGAATTTGAGTGAACTTCACAAGGAATGGACTGAGGCTGGGGTCAAGGCATCAAGAGCCACCACACAGGAGACGTGTGTCAAGGAATTTGGCTACAGTTGTCGTATTCCCTCTTGTTAAGCCACTCCTGGAGGCATCTCTACCTGGGCTAAGGAGAAGAAGAACTTAGACTGTTGCCCAGTGGTTGGTCCAAAGTCCTCTTTTCAGATGAGAGCAAGTTTTGTATTTCATTGGAAACCAAGGTCCTAGAGTCTGGAGGAAGGGGTGGAGAAGCTCATAGCCCGGGGTTGCTTGTAGAAGTCCAGTGTTAAGTTTCCACAGTCTGTGATGATTTGGGGGTGTAATGTCATCTACTGGTGTTGGCCCATTGTGTTTTTTGAAACCAAAGTCACTGCACCCGTTTACCAAGAAATTTTGGAGCACTTCATGCTTCCTTCTGCTGAGCAGCTTTTTTGAAGATGCTGATTTCATTTTTCTCTAGTAGGATTTTGGTGCATTCCCGCCCACACTGCTCAAAAGCACCAAAAGTTGGTTAAATGACCATGGTATTGGTGTGCTTGACTGGCCAGCAAACTCACTCAGACCTGAACCCCGTGAGAGAATCTATGGGGTATTATCAAGGAGGAAAATGAGAAACAAGAGACCAAAAATGCAGATGAGCTGAAGAGGCCAGCAAAGAAACCTGGGCTTCCTATACCACCTCAGCAGTGCCACAAATTGATCACCTCCATGCCACGCCGAGTTGAGGCAGTAATTAAAGCAAAAGGAGCCCCTACCAAGTATTGAGTACATGTATAGTATATGAGCATACTTTTCAGAAGGCCAACAATTCGCAAAAAAAAAAAAAAAATGTATTGGTCTTATGAAGTATTCTAAATTGTTGAGATGAATTGATGGGTTTTTGTTAAATATGAGACAAAGTCATCACAATTAAAAGAACCAAAGACTTAAACTACTTCAGTCTGTGTGCACTGAATTTATTTAATACACAAGTTTCACAATCTTAGTTGAATTACTGAAATAGTCGATTCGATTCCATGTCCATAAATAGAAAGCCGTACGTCTTGAACTTACAAGATTTAAGATATTTTGGATGAAAATAGGGGGATGCTTGTGATTGAACTATAGACTGTTGGTTAAAATAATAGTGAGCCAAGATTCAGGAAAGTATGAAAAGTATCGTCTGGGACATTTCATTTGCCATCATTTGATACAACAGACGCGATGAGCGGACGAGAATACTTTTTGTAGAAAGAGTGAAGAACAAAAGAATGAATCCTTTCTTATTCAACAATTCCTCTCTCTCTGTGTCTCTCTCCAAATCCAAGCGTGGCGCCATTTTGATAAATCTGAGCAGTACGCATAGATGGCGTGACACTCTTTTCTGTGTGTCAGTCAGCTGTAAAGGATACGTTTTTTACGCGGTATTTACTTTTTTAGGTTTGAAAAAAACAGTGCATCGGCAATAGCGGGCTGACACAGAAGAGCGCACGCCTATCTGGCGCATTGTTCAGAATAATTGTCAAAATAAGGCGCTTATGCTGATTTGGAGAGACACAGAGGAGAGGAATTGTTGAATAAAGTCGTTATTTTGCTTTTCTTAATGTACAAAAGTATTCTCGCCGCTTCATAGCGCTACGGTTGAATCACTGATGGCAGATGAACTATTCTGACGATGCTTCTTCATATTTTCCTGACCTTGTCACTGTTATTTATTTGGCAGTCTATGGGCCAGTCACGTTCTCCCTTGTTTTCTATCCAAAAATATCTTTAAATCAGGTTCCGAAGATGAACAAAGCTTTTAATGGTTTGGAAACGACATGGGGGTAAGTGATTAATGATCAAATTCGACATGGGGGTAAGTGATTAATGATAAATTTTTTTTTCTTAAGGTTGGGTTTGTTTTGTAGTGGGAGTTTTTTTAAAATAGAGATTGTATATAAGTGAGAGAGATTTAGAGAGAGATCAAATTAATGTCTTATCCAAGTAGCTCAAAATTTGCGCTTTTTTATGTTATAGCCCTATATTTTACTTTGCGTTACATTTTAATGATTTTTCTAATGTTATTTCTAACAAGGAAAGACATTTTATTTAATCAGAAATCATGTCTATTTTTGAAAGGGTGTCTAACCTGTGCTATAGTGCAAAACAGTGGCTGTGGGGTCGGGGTGGACTGTAAATTTGAACATTTTTTTATTTTTTTTTTTTTCTGATTGTATAGCCATCTCATTAAAATTTTTCCCTCTCTTACTGAAAAAAAAGAGCAGCCGCCACTTTTTCTCCTCGTGCTTTTGATGCTAATAGATACAACAATAATACTTGCTAGTATTCCCCTCCTGTTCTCCGGGCTATAGTTTTTTTTTTCTTCCTCTTCTTTAACTCCCATGATTTACTTCCTCCGGCTTAAGTTACCCGGAAACATTTTGAAAGGGTTCGAATTAGGTACTTTCTGTTTTTCTGCCAAAAGTAGTATTAGAAGTTATGTACAAAGCTGAATTAATAATATCGGGCAACATGACCATCGGAAGTGTTCTGAACACTCTCTTCGATATTCAGTTTTCACACCTAGCCGTACATCCCACACATTTCAGCTTCCCCACCCGCCAAGTGATATGTACAAAGTGAAATTTGCTCATCTGTACTGGGCCTGGGTTTATTTTGATCCTCACTAAACTAGGCATTAACAACAAACAAAGCATTTCTAATTGACATTAATGTAAATGATCATGGTTTTATTTAGTCAGCGAAGTTGCAGGTTAGACATATATCTGTTGTAGCTTATTAGTAATAGTATGTTGTATTTTCTTCATGGCATGATGCATGTGCTGTTATTTTTTATTGATAGTTTTTGATTGACCGAAGCCCTGCAATGCTCAAGATATGTAAAGTACCTTACCATTTTTACCAGGAGGGTAAGATGGGTGAAGATGCTCCCTTATGAACATTTACTGTTAGATCATATTTACAGTTTAGCATCTACAGAATAATTAGGCGTATGTACCATACAGTATATTGTTAAGGGAAATTAATATATGCATTTGTTAATTTAATTGTAAATGTGTGCATTTTGAAAATTTACAACCCATTTAATGTTTATTTTATAAAGATTTTCAGCTTAACTTTACAAATAAAAATAATATTTTTTTCTAAGTCAAGGTTAATAAGAGAGTTATTATTGTTGACAAAGTGCTTTAAGAATTTTAGTGGGGGTATATGCAGGTTTTCTGCAACACTTGGGAATAATGTTAGTAGTGTAACTTCACTGTGACACACAGTTTGTTTCCGCTGAAACAGCAGACGGTGCAAATTAAACACAAAAAACCAAACCTGTGATATTCTAAGCCTTAATGGCAGTGAGTGACTTCCTCATCGTACTTTTTGGTTTGTTCAGCTGGTAAACAAACTTTGGTTTCAATCAGTCTTGATAGTATTGACAACACAGCTAGTAAGAGCTTTTCTAACCTGAATGATCACTTTGGTGATCAGTTTTATGATCTCAAACAAGCCTGCTGCTACCGTCAAACTTAAACTAGCTAAGATTAAGAAAGATAAAATTAGCGTTTTGTTTTTTGTGTTTCTTGCAGATGCTGTTTCACCCGTTTGCCTGCAGTGCTGATAAAACAAAGGTGAACATCTGGGGCCTGTTCTTCTGCATTACCTTGCTTAATACATCTGAGACGATTTAAAAAGATGCCAGATCTTTATGGAGCCAGAGTAATATGACAAAAGGAAACCAATTTAATTTCAGTTTGTGGAAATGTTAATTATTGATACGCGTGTTACTTAACAAAGTTATGAATTAGAGATTATTTAAAAAAAAAGTGTCATTTAACAAAGTTATGAATTTGAATTTTTTTTGTTTAATTTTGCAGTTTCGCTGTTGGTGCAGAGGCGGAGCGCAAGCGGTGCTCATGCACCCAAACTTCCACTTCCACGAAAACGTTTTATCTTTTTATCGCCGTTAACCTATTACCGGGCAGATTATTAACAACCAATGGAACATTTCACTGAGCTCATGTCAGTGTGTTGAAAACATGATGATCATTTAAAATGTCGCCTAATGGATTTCCCATTGGATGATCCATCAAAAATAATTTACGGAGATATAAATAAATAATCCAGAGCATTCATGTTACAAGTTGCTTTGCCAGGTAAAAATACATAGGCTAAGTGTAAAATGTCATTGTTAACGCTGTCTGATATGAAAACTGCACTAGTTATAGTCCCATGAAACGATAAATAGCAAATAACACACACACTGAATTTCTGTTATGTTTCGTTTATTTTTAGTAAAATCAAATGTGACCTTGTTGTTTGTAACTATGGCAATGTCTGCCCCGAGACCGCACAAAACACTTGTATGGAGTCAATATAATATCACATATATACGCAAAAAAATAAAGTTTTGCAAAAGAA
>NW_024879217.1:96793-105788 GCF_018340385.1 Cyprinus carpio | reverse complement strand
GAAACGATAAATAGCAAATAACACACACACTGAATTTCTGTTATGTTTCGTTTATTTTTAGTAAAATCAAATGTGACCTTTTGTAACTATGGCAATGTCTGCCCGAGACTGCACAAAACACTTCCACTACGAGAGAAAGTGGCAGCGTATGGTAATTTCTGCATGTTGTCATCTCTATACGATTATCTCCACAAAATGATCTTTTGGACACATTTCCACGAGTTAATATGTTGTGGCTACGACAAAACTAGCCTAAGTGAACTGAACATGTATTACTCGGTCACCGTAAATGCCGTTGGATGTTTTTTGGAGATCATCTACTCTTCCTGTGTGACTTTCTGTACTATCTGAATTTCTGCGTATTGAATTTTGAATATTGAATTTGATTTTCCGAATTTCTTCTTCAACTAAAAACTGGATATTTGCAGTCTAACAATTCAGAACACACAAAAAATCTGCTGTCATAAAAAAAATAAAATAATAATAATTGTGTGTTAAATTTAAAATGTTCAGCTAACTAAAGTAAAATACTATGTATGTACGAAGAAATTTAAAATATTCAATATTAAAGTAAAAATAATAATAATAATAATAAGAAGAACTATGTTAATTGCCAACACAATTCAAATTCAGTTAGTTTTGTCATTTTATAAGCTCCATAGATCTTCTAATCATGATAACTAATCTCTGGCTATTTTTGGTTCTTAAAACAAATTTGCAGATTTGATTAAAATATCTGGATTAAGTTGTCTAAGATTACTGCGCGTTCTCGTGTTCCCCGTAAATCGATACTCGAGACCACGATCAGCAATGCAATGATTGGCTGGCGGCAAGACAGCAACGTAATGACATCATATAATTAAAAAAGACACCTGACGAAAAACTTGCCAAATTTCCTGGACCTTTATAAAAAGGAAACAGCAAAGTAGACAAAAACTACACAAAATGTTATATAGGATAAAATTAAAATGTACTTGTTTATTAATTTACTTTTTTACATGTTTCTCAATTATTTATATTCACGATAACTAGTAGTTGTACAGGCTTTACATTTTTTGTTCAATGTTGTAATTAGCAATTCATGTAATTTTATCTTTGAAGCAGATTTGTTATGTGGCAGCATTAATTAAAGTTTCTTAACGGTCAAGAACATGTTATCTGCATCTCCTGCACTCCATCAAGCCACTCCCATAATAGCTGTCGGCATTTAAATTAATGCATGACTCAGATTAACTGTAGGTTATAGCATGTGTGTAAGACTCCAATACAATTATAAAGTAATTATTTTATCACAAATAAATCTGCATCTATAGTATTATAGATTACACAATATTATAATAATTAAAATTATTTTTTAAATATTATTATTTTAAATGATTGTGCCCAGATTAGTAGGGTTGTTTTATAGTAGAGTAGCAGTGGCTGGGATAGATTTTAAATATCAGTTCCACTTAAAATCTTACGGACCTGTTGCTATGACAGTAAGTCCAGGATGAGCTTCAAAGAACAAAATAATCCAAGATTATGCCAAATTGTCAACTATCAAATCCAGCTAACTCAGTTAGCGACATATGAAGAACGTGCCCCAGGACTAAATTTCAATGATAAATACATGTCACATATATAAATGCCAGATGGTGTGTTTACAATTACAATTTCTCTCATTTCAGTGTCTCTGGATGTCACAGTAGAGGCTGTTTTTGGTGGTTCTTTAATTTTAAATGATTGTTACATGTATAAATGCCTTAAACTTCAAGACACTGAAGTGTTTTGGAGAGGCAAAGACAATGAGATTATTTATAATTTAATTAAAGGTGCAGATTCTTTAAAGTCACAGGAACCTCGGTATAAGAACAGAGCGCAAACTTTCCCTGACGAGTATAGGAGAGGAAACTTCTCCATCAAACTCGTCAATCTCACTCACGCTGATGCAGGAACATACATCTGCTATATCACACCCTCAAATGAACGGAAGACTGTAAAACTAATCATCAAAGGTGGGTAAAAATTAGCATGATAAATCGCATGCAATATTTAATGCGCATCTTGTCATTAAAAGCCGGTTATGTAATCAGCGGTAACTCTCCATCACGTGCTCGCTTTCACATGGAGCAGAATTTACTACACAGAGCTATTGTTTACTGACAAGCTGCGCAAAACATGCACAAAATATGATTGTCATTTTTATGCGGCTTGTCAATGAGCTAATAACTCTGTAGTGTATCTGCTGCTCAATAATGAAAGCACACTCTTTCAGAGATGGCTTTTTATCGACAAGATGCACGATACGCTCTCGCGATAATGATTTATCGACGCACACATGTAGAGATGGCTTTACTGACAAGATGCGCATTAAATATCGCATGTGATTTATCGTGCAGCCCTAGTAAAAATAGTTAATTTTTTTTTATTTTTTTATTTTTTATTTATTTATTGATTTATTTTTATTTATTTTACAAGAAAATCATGGACCAGAAACACAATTAAACTGGTGGAAGATATTACTAATCTGTGTTTTTACATTATCTGTATTCGTATCTGTAATAGCCTATTTCATATGTAAGCAGAGAAAAAGAACTCAAGCTCCAATATAGAAGGAACAGTGACGAACTGATTAAACTCACTTTCTCTCACTTTCTATGCTTGTCCATATTAGAAATTTCCTGAGTTCTATTCTTTCTGTGATGCATGTGGAGTTTGTGCATTGGGTTGCAGTGTGGCGTCTGGCGTATGGTTTGAATGGAACATTAAATTTATTTGTATTTTTTATAGTTATGTAATGGCCAATCCATCCTATTTTGGGTGATTTTATTTTTTATTTATTTAAGTATCGATTCAGGTAGACTGCTTAGGCACGATTACTGTTTTTAAAAGAAATGCTCGATTTGGCAATCGCATCGGGAAAAAAATAAAATAAAAAGATACCCAACCCTACTTGCACCTCAAGTGTCAGCAGTGCATGTTTTCTGGCACCTATGATAACAAATGTTCACATCAGAAGTGTGAGTGGCATGTCTTGCAAAATCACATTCTATGCTGCAGTTTCAATGAAGCACACTTCATTCTGCTCTCACCCTTGTGAAACAAGCATTACACCATTTTGTGCTGTGATATTCTTGTTGACAGAAAAACACTGTGCACTGCTTGTTCTTATTGTGTAACGATGAGATTGTGAAACACTCAAACAAACATTTGTTGTTGTCAATATATTTCAACCTTATTTCTGTACCACAAGTGTCCTTTATTCATGTTGTGTTTGCCAGAATAAAAGTACTTTGTACTATTATGCATTTATTGTTGTTAATATTATAAAAATATGATATGCGTTTTATACTATGTGAAATATACTATGTACAAGATGCTAAAATAGATTCAAATTTATTTTCTTTTGGACATGCTTCCTTATATATATATATATATATATAAGAAGAAGAAAATAAGACAATGTCATTCCATTGAAGGGTAAAGTAATTTATGGATATAGTCATTTCTAAGAATATGAGGGAGTAGATGTTTTGACAACTAAGAACAGGAGCTAACTATGAAACTTATCTGAAGGGAAGAATATGCTTTATAAACCTGAGAGACTCTCTTCTGGTTTATTCTGCTATTTCTGTTCGTAATTTCAGAGTTTCCGATCCATTCACCATGTTTTATGTTATGTTTTACTGAAAAATAAGACACATTATGAAATCTGTGGTTATGAAGAAAGTCTTAATTTACCCAGAGTTCTTCTAATAATTATGCATTTAAAACTAACTGGATCAAACAACATGCAGTTACACAATTTGACAACAGATATGCTGTATGAAATAAGAATAGTTTATTATGATAATTGAACTAGGAACAATATTGTTTAGTCACTTGTTTTATGATATATGATGATATAATTATTAAAATACTCACATGTTAACCTACACAATGACTTATGTGATCTCCAAACTACACATTTATTTTATTTGCTTTAGTAATGGAAAAACAGCTTTGACATTTGTAATACGATTCCTGATATCTCTACATTATACATTATAAAAGATGAGTTGGGTGTTACCTTATCACATTTTGTTGAAAAGAGCAGCAATGAATCAAATAATGAATGAATAAACTCATGAACTTACATGAGTATGAGAGTGAATCTTCTTTTCGTAACACTGTATTCTGGATCCTGATCCACAAGGGAAACATTTCTCTCTAATCTTGCTGCTGTTGTGTCTCAATACGCTGTCATAACTTGACTTCAGTTTATTGTCACTGTACACGAGCAGGAATGGAATGCAGATCTTCCAGTAACATACTCATTCACAAGCTGCAAAGAAACTGAAAGGAAGGGATAGAGAACAGAAAACCACAGGGATATAGTCTGGGTTTTCCATGCATTTGCCTTTCAAATTTTATTTACAAACAGCACCAACAGATGCAGCAGAAAACTCTCCTATAAAGGAAATTTATTAATCAATACAGGTTGAACTTTTTCTATGAAACCAAGTTATTCATTTTCATATCTGGGCTCAATCTAGAGTAATCTGCCTCATAGTTCCTCTCTTTTTGTATCCTGACAGACTTTACAAGTGCTGTAAGACAACATATGTGGTGTATGCTGTCTTGGGCCATATCACCCTGTAGCCCAAGACTGCCCACTGAAGCTAAGCAGGGTTGAGCCTGGTTAGTACCTGGATGGGAGACCTCCTGGGAAAACTACATTGCTGCTGGAAGAGGTGTTAGTGAGGCCTGCAGGGGGTGCTCACCCTGTGGTCTTTGTGGGTCCTAGTGCCCCAGTGTAATGACGGGGACACTATACTGTCAAAAAGCACCATCCTTCGGATGATATGTTAAACCGAGGTCCTGACTCTGTGTGGTCATTAAAAATCTCAGGATGTTGTTTGAAAAGAGTAGAGGCGTGACCTCAGCATCCTGGCCAAATTTGCCCATTGGCCTCTGACCATCAGGGCCTCCTAACCATCCACATATCTGTTGATTGGCTTCATCACTCTGCCTCCTCTCCATTAGTAAGCTGGTATGTGTTGCAGTCGTATCATACAGGTGGATGCAGCACCCATGTTATGTCTTAGTATAGACAAACACAAGGCACAGGTAACTTATGAATCCATCCGCTTTACTTCCAAAACTGTTCTACTTCTTGTCAGCCCTTAGATTACTAAAACATCCCACTAGTGCCACCCACAGGACAGTTATACGCACATCCTAAGCTCGCTCTTTTTAAAGCAAATTATACTTCCCATATGTTTCTAGCACAACAACGTTTTCCAGGGAACACAACACATTGCATAGTAGTACTAATGTTTCAACAGAATAGTACCAACATGTCAGACTTGACTTTAACCTTGCCTCAATTCAAACCTAACTATTTATTATAGAACATCACTTTACAATCATACATCTTTGTTACTTTACAACTGCCTAGCCATAAAATACTATTCACGGTAAATCACTAGATAATGTTTAGTTCATCACATAGTCCCAAGTCCACTCTGGTACTCGTCTCACCCTAAACTGTCTCTTTTAGGGTTGTGTCACTGATTTTACACCTGCGGCATTCAATCTCAGGCCGTGCTAGCCAGCTCTTGTATTCCACTCTACTCTTTTCCACAAGAGACAGGTGTGAGATGCAAAGCATTCCAAGTACGTCCATCAGACAGTAGCTCAGTGTAAGCACCGCTTCTTTCCCAGAACTTTCAGTGGTTTGGAAATGTATATGCAGCTTTATAGCTTAATTTACCCTTGGGTTGCTTCACCTTGCTGCTTCACTCGAACAAAAGATCCTTGTTGGAATGACACTTCCTTTGGTCTACGTTTGCAATCAGTGTAAGTTTTGGATCTTTGCTGCACGTTTCACTCGATCCACAATGTTCTGCATTCTTGGTGGATGAAGATGTTGTGGTATCTGTAATCCTGAGATGTGAAGTTTAGTATGCATTTGTTTTGCATGTAAAGTAGAAAGTTTAAGCTTGGGTGCACGCTGAGTGGTGGAGAACGGAGGTGTAGAGCTGACATTCTTGTAATAATTGCTCAGGTGAATTCTTTCCATCCCTTGCCCTCCAGGGAAGCAGTTAGCAACGTATGCTTCAGAGTACGGTTAAAGGGTTCAACTTCTCCATTGGCATGAGGATAGTACACTGAAGAAGTTGTTAACCAATCCTCGGTTTCGCAGAAACATCTCAAACTCACATGACATGAATTGTGGGCCATGGTCCGAGATGAGTACCTGCGGGTCACCTTCACGACTGAAAACTGTAGACAGATATTGAATGACCGCTGAAGACGTTGCATGAGGCATGAAAGCAATCTCTGGCCACTTATTAAAGTAGTCCACTAAAGTCACAGAAAAACTGCAATCTGCTGGATCCATGTCAAAAGGTCCCACAATATCGATAGCAAGTTTCTCCCATGCACCATCTCAACTTGGGCATCCATACCCGGCCACCAGTACAGTTATCTCAATCTTTGCTTGGTTCGAACTATGCCTTGGTGAGTATCGTGAGGCAAAGCAATGAACTGTGCATACAAGGTCTCTGGTATTACAAGTCTGTGTGCCTCTTACTACACAGTCGTCTTGGAGAGAAAGTTCATGTTGGATTCTGTAATATGGCAAAAGGTCAGGGCCTAGGTCTTTAGGGGATTTCAGCCATTTTGTCATCAATAGGTCACAAAGTTCACAATATATTGGACAGGCAGCCCCAGCTGCCCTGAATTCATCAGCCGATATGTCCGTAAGGGTTGAAGTGAGAGCAACCACTTCCACATCATTCTCCAGCACAGGACCACTTCTCTGTAATGGCAATCGAGACAAGCAATCAGCTGCAATATTCTCCCGTTCAGGTTTGTACTGGATGTCATAGTCAAATATCATCAATCTAGCTGACCACCGAGCGATCCGAAGTCCTGCTCGTCCATGTGTTATGGAATTTTTTAATTTTGTTAATCTTGCATTGATTGCATTCATCTCATTTAAGTATCTTTTTAAACATACAATGATCAAGGTATAGTCCATAGGGACAGGTGAGGTTATTTTATGTAACTTGTGCCGCGTAACTGCTTTAGAGTTTGAAAAACAACATTTACAAGGAAACTGTGTACCAGGGACGCGGGCAGTTTTAGAGATTAACCAGACATCTACCATGTAATGTACGCCGAGAGATGTGCATGTGTTATGGAATTGATGTGCACTGAACAACATGATTAGCTAAAGAGGACCACAATCTGTCCTTCAATGTATCTTTATACATGCCTAAAGAGCGTGGTACTCATGAGTCACAGCAACTAACATCTCTTTGCACACAGACTCGAGCTGTGTGTAAACCAGATCATTCTCTGCAGAGAATTAAAAAAGCAATACAAGACAAAACTCTGTATGGTTTTGAAATTTCTCAGTCTCTACAAATTGTTTATTGAATTAAATTTCCACAACCGTCACTTTGGGGAGTGAGCAGTGTTGTGAGTGGTTAATGATGCAATCATTGGCGTGGAAATGCTCCGTAAAATGTCGCCCCCACAGGTAGGTTCTCAATTTTTCCATTGCCCACACACATCCTAATGCTTCCTTCTCTATTGTGGAGTACTTGTGTTCTGCTTGTGCCATTGTGGAGTACTTGTGTTCTGCTTGTGCCAATGTACGTAACGCAGAAGCAACAGTCTTTTTTTAGACCCATCCGGGTGCATTTGGGTTAGAACGGCACCCGGGCCAAGATTAGAAGCATCAGTTGATAATAGTGTGTAGCTCAGGGTCAAAGAGAGCCAGTGCTGGCCGGGCCAAGATTAGAAGCATCAGTTGATAATAGTGTGTAGCTCAGCTCTGTCACCAGTACAGATCTGTACATTTGTCCAGAGTTCAACTTAAGTCCAGCTGCTTCCAGATGCTGAAGTGTTGCGTCCAAGTTCCTGTTGTGTTCCTCAGAGGTCTTTCCCGAAACAATAATGTCATCAGATGGCACTGAACACCTGCAAGTCCCTTTAGTACAGTCGACATCTGTCTCTGAAAACAGCTCGGCCCTGATGCCAGTCCATATGGTACTCTCTTGTAGTGAAATAAGCCTTCATGCGTAATGGAGATGAAGGGAGTAATTATGGCTTCTCCTCATGGAGTAGGACTTGGTGATAGGCACTCTGCAGATCCAAGTTTGAAAAGACAGTTGATCGCCTCAGTTCCGAAAACATTTCCTCCATGTAAGGAAGTGGAAAACTGTCCACCACTATGGCTCTATTTGGTTCTCGCAAATCCACACAAAATCAGATTTTACCATCTTTTTTGCACAATTGGCGAGACTCATTCTGATGATTCAATTGGTTTAATCACATCCTGCTGAATGAGATGCTTCAGTTCCTGTGATACAGCCTCCCAGATTGCAAACGGAAGCCGGCGCAATTTCTGCTGTACTGGTTTCACACCAGCACCGACTTTGACTAGGTGTGTGAATCCTTGTGCACAACCCAGTTTCTCAGGTTTCCTATTAGTGTAAGCTGAATTTATCATGCAGTATGGCGACGTAACAATATGGCCATCTAACAGCTGCAGTTTTATGGCCGCGAACAAGTCTCGTCCTAACACCACAATGCCAGTGTTTACAACAAACAGTTCTACTGCCTGTGGCTCAGTGGTGGAGCACTGCATTAGCAGCTCAAAAGGTTGTGGGTTCAATTCCCAGGGAACACACATACTGATAAAAAATAAAATAAAAAATGATTGCCTGAATGCATTGTAAGTCGCTTTGGATAAAAGCGTCTGCTAAATGCGTAAAAATGTTAATATACAGGTCCTTCTCAAAAAATTAGCATATTGTGATAAAAGTTCATTATTTTCCATAATGTAATTATAAAAAATTAAACTTATATTTTAGATTCATTGCACACCAACTGGAAATATTTCAGGTCTTTTATTACATTTTAATACTGATGATTTTGGCATACAGCTCATGAAAACCCAAAATTCTATCTCAAAAATTAGCATATTTCATCGGACCCAATAAAGAAAAGTGTTTTA
>NW_024879217.1:85309-96138 GCF_018340385.1 Cyprinus carpio | reverse complement strand
GCTTCAGCAGGTCCCCCAAGGTCTGGAATCGGTCCTTCTCCACAATCTTCCTCAGGGTCCGGTTCCTCAGGCACCTCTTCTCGTTGTGCAGTATATTCATTAAAAAGTCAATAATTGACAGGCCAAAGGGCTGCAGTCCACATTTAGGACAATGGTGCCATCGGCTGTAGGACATAGAACCTCATGGAGAAAAAAATTTTGTGGTAACAGGTTGCATGAGTGTAATTAGAGTTTACTAAAGTAATAACCTTCTGATCAAGGTATGTGAATGTCTTTCACCATTATCAAACTTGACTAACTACGTATCTTGTTTTTACATTGTACGTTTAATACTTCTTTCGGTATTTATGTACTCTGCTTTGCAACCATGCATACCGTGAAAACACCAAATTTAGATGTTTTTCCAGTTAAAAAATTTAAAGGTCATATTTATAAAAAGTATTGCATGATTATGAATTATTTTATTTGACAACTCAATATTTATTTTATCTATACTATTTTCTACTCACAATAGAACTCCAATACAGTTATTGTATTGAACATTTAATCCAATAGTCAACAGAGGATTTAAAAAACAAAATTACATTTCACTGTAGGAAAACTTGCGATTGTGGAATTTCCTCGTTACTCTTTGGTATTCTCAATCCTGTTTCTCTGCATTTTCCTTTGATTTCCCCCGCAAGAAATCTCATTTAAAAAATAAATGAACTTAACTACACGTTACACAGCATCATCTGTACAATAATTATCATATTCCTCAGATTTGAAATACCAGAAAGACGTGTCTTTAGCTAGAATATTTCTAGGACTCTAAATGGTTATCTTCAAAAAATGTGTTAGCCTGCAACACAATAGTGTGCACTCTATTAAGTATATTTATTTTTCACTAGGGTTTTAGAGGCAATTACAAGTCTATTAGCAGTGTTTCTCAGAAATCACTTACTGCACCTTTAAGTGTGCAACTGTAGAAACAGAAAGAAACAAGATCCTGTTAAATGCTGTGACTCGACTGGGTTTTATTTCCACAAAACGCAAACGTGATGAGATAATACAAAGATAACACTCCAGACAACAATGCTAAATGGTAATGCTAAAGCTAATGACCAATTACTAAACTAAGTTTAGCTATTCCCCTCACAGATGTTTAATGTATAAATGATGTTAAAGTTTTCTTAACTAAAAGGTTTCCCTTTTAATTCTAGTTTCACTAAAGCATGTGCAAACCACAACACAACAGAAACAAACTAAAATACGAAGACGTGTTTGTCCACATAGCGTTCTGAACTCAAACATACCTGTTCATCATGGTGCCCTAATATTATTAATATGTTTTATTTTAATATATTGCATTTAAATATGTCTTAAATTAAGATTAAATACTCTTTTTTTTCCTCAAATAACAGAGTAACAAACACGCTTCCGCATCAGTATGCCATGCGTACTACGGATGACATCAGACGCAGTGACGCCAACAGTAACCACGGAAATCATATGGAAATGCACACCAGAAAATTTGTAAACGTATTCAGATTTACTTCAGTTTATTCCAGACACCTGCGACAGAAGGTGACTTTCCCAAGCTTTTCATCACATGTAGCCAACTCAATCTTCACTATTAGTATAATACTGAACAAGTCTCTGCTGTCCGTCACTGTGTCTCCAGTCATATCTCTGTCATGTCTGGACTTCAGTTCTTCAAAAGATTAGTTTTGTTTCTCATCTTCATTCATCAGACTACAACATATTGTGCCAGTTTCACTGTAAAATGATGGACCCTTTCACAGACTGTCATAATGTGTTTCCAACAGTTATTAGCATTTTATATATAGCAAAAGTTTTTTTGTATTTTCATTTTTATGTACATTTATAACACTATACACTGTGTTATATTACTTAGGATTTAAACTTCAGGGGGTTTCTGATACAACAGCTGAGGAAATGATGGCACATTTGACATTTTTCTCTTCTGACCAACATATTCGATCTCTCTCTGGCTCCATTAGATCTTTAGATGGATATATCTTTTCAACAGGTAGCTATATAGCATCAATATACTGGCAATACGGTGTTGGGGAGTGAATAGTTATGTAACTAAATTATATAATTTAATTACAAAATAAATGTAATTGTAATCAGTTACAGTTACAGTTACTGAGAAAAAAATGTGTAATTAAAATACAGTTACTTGAAAATGTTAACAATTACAAAGGGGGTTACATCTGATTTATTTTTATTTATTTTTTACACGCTTTACATACAGATTTAATTGATTTCTTTGATAAATTGCGGTATTTGTTTTCTAAAATATGAGATACAGAATGGGACACATGCTTTTTCAATAATTGTTTTATTTCCTATTTGGGTTTATGCATATAATTCATTTTTTTAAGATTAACGTTTTGTTTTTTTTGTTTTTTTTTTTTATTTCCTAATTGTTAGATGCCAATTTGGTGTTTCCTGTCACAGCTATTTAATTGTTTGATTTCAAAAAGCAGTAGCACCACTCATAAACTATTTCTTGGCTTTATGGTTTTAAATCTGTATTTAACCCTCCTAATGATCTCAAAAGAAAGCACTCGATTTTTTTGGTGGCTGTGCTTTAAAATTAAATTATTATAATCTTTTTAAGTTCTGAAAGTTTTCGAAAGTGACAGTAGGCTAATCGGTGTTAAGTGCTACTGTAAGGTTAAATGTGCTGTATGTAAGATTTTGACTCTACTAAAGCATAAAAATACCATAATATGTTTGCAGATATTTAAGAAACATGATAAGTTAACATACTTGTTTGTCTGGAAAACATGCTACAGTCAATTCTTCTCCTTTGAAAATGTGTGTTCCGAGGCCGAAATGTCAGACTCTGTTTTGGTTTGTGAAACCACATGATAAGTTAACATACTTGAAATATAGTTCCGGTAACTTCAGGTTGCCCGCTGGCAGAAAACACAGCATATTTAATTTCATTCATCATCAAGTGCGCTCGTTCATGTTTATGTCTTCAGTTTGGCAACCTGCTTGTGCATCAAGTCTGAGGAGTAGGTGCAGGGTGAAAAATATCCTATATATTAAATTTTGACTGCAATACCTAGTTCAACCACTCGGTGTCAATCCTATATACAGCACCTTTAACCCTGCCTGTTTTACATGTGTGAAAAGATTAACAGTTGAAAACATTGTTTAGAAAAGTAATCAAAAATAATCAAATGCAGTCAGCTACATTACTTTAATAAAGTAATTGAAATAGTTACACTACTTATTAAATTTTAGTTAGAGAACCTGTAATCTGTAACCTATTACATTTCCAGAGTAACTGTCCCAACACTGCTTATATGTTTTCATATTAGTGAAAAATGAAAAGGATTAAACAAAGTAAATTTAATCAGTAACTTACATGAGTGTGAAAGGAAGCCTCCTTCCGTAAACCTCTGGGAAATAAGCTTGTATTTTTGGTCCCTCAAGTGAATCATTTCTCTTAATGATGTTTTATATATTCCTGCCATCATTTAGTCTTAATACATTATCGTGTTTTGTCTTTAGTTTTTGGTAAGAGTAGGACAAGATCGCAGAGCATCCAGTAACATCCTCATTCATGAGCTGCAGAGAAACCAAAAGACAGTGAACTGAAAACCTGGATTTTCCATTAAATGCCTTTCAACTCACACAGATATGCTATAGATAACCTACCTGCACTGAAGTTTTTTTTATTTTATTTTTTAGATTCTGTATCTGGTCTCAGTGGAGAAAGATCTTCTTCATAGTTCCTGTCTCTCGTCTTCCTCCTGACAGACTGAAGAAGTGCTATGAAGAGACTGTGATATTCTCTGTCTGATGGGAGGAGAGACTTCAGTGGTTAGTTGTCAGATGGGCGGGTGAGAGAGATCACGTGTTTAGTGAGAAACAAATTACAAGCAGCTTCCTTTGAGATTCAGTGAATCTGAACTCCCTTAAAAATTATCAAAATATAATTAATAGTATTACACACTCAGTTATCAGTTACAGTATCTGTGTACATTCTGGCTCTTTACAATGTTTAGTTTTGTGAATTTTTTTTGTGGAACTTTTTAATGTTGTGTTTTTTGTATTTTGTATTTTATGAGCTGACTTCAGTTTGTCATGGTAAAAAACAATAATGTAATGCAGAGATTCAAATTATACATACTCCTCATTTGTGACATACAGTCACTTTTTTCATGAACTTGCCTTTCAAATGGTTTTCATCAATGAAAACAAACAGCTGACAACAAAAGTTTTTTATTTGTGTTTATATCTTTTCTCAATTCAGCTAGATCTGTCTCATATATACTCTCTTTCAATTTTATTCTGACAAACTGTTCAAGTGCTGTAAAGAGACTGTAATATTCTCAATCTGATGAGAGGAGAGACTCAGGATGAGAGTTATCAGACCAGAAGAGTGAGTGAGTGGGCTGGTATGATGTGAACACACTGTCATGTCATTTGGTTTTGTTTATTGTCAGTGTAAGAATGAAAAGAATGCAGAGATTCCAGTTACATCCTCATTCATGCAGAGGGATTAGGAGAACAATCTTCTTCTTAAAGATTTGTCAAAATGGCGCTACGCTGATTTGGAGAGACACAGAGGAGAGGAATTGTTGAATAAAGCCATTATTTTTGTTTTCTTCGTGTACAAAAAGTATTCTTGTCGCTTCATAACGTTACGGTTGAATTACTGATGGCAGATGGACTATTGTGACGATGTTTTTCATACTTTCTTGGACCTTGACACTGTTATTTATTTGGCAGTCTATGGGACAGTCTCAAGCCTACTTGTTTTCATCCAAAATATCTTAATTTGTGTTCCAAAGACAAAGCTTTTACAGGTTTGGAATGACATGGGGGTAAGTGAATAATGACAGTTTTCATTTTGGGATGGAGTATCCCTTTAAGAAGATAATTATTTGATGATTTACCATAAATGATGAACAGCTGCTGTTAACAAGCAGAATCACCGGAGGAAAGAGAAACACAAGAATAACAACTGACTTCAGTCACAGACGAAGATTTAAAAAAATATATATAAATATATAAAATAATAATAAATAAAAACTCTTATTGAGAATTAACAGAGGTTTAGATGTAATATTGTAACATTTGAAATCACCATCAAGGAGACCAGTGTTTCCTTTTGTTGGGCTCTTGACCCTTGAATCTTTGGCATTAATATTATGCTGGTTGTTTTAAATGTGTGTTCTTTAAAATAAAATAAAACAAAAATAGCTTAACCTACAAAACCAAGAAAAAAAAGTTGTGGGCAGATGATCCACTGACCTCATTTGAAGTCCAGTTTCTAATTATGGATGTTGTATTGCTTTATCATTGTTTACAGCTTCAGATCAAGCAATATTGTAATTATAAAATAACATGAATAGTTTACAAAGTACTTTGTGGACAAAAAGTTTTCAACTGAAACAATACAAAGACCACAGACATCAAGGGTTCGTTCTTCGTAAATCGCTGATTACATCCGAGATGAAATGTCACATACAAGATGATATCATCGTGCTAATCAGGAACTGGCTAACTCAGTTCTTCAAAAGCACCTGTTGTTGATGATTAATATGGCTGGATTGAGTTATCTGAGATAATTGCGCGTTCATGGGTTGGATTAAAAGGGGTTATGGTTCGCTACTCGAACCACGATCAGCAATGCAGTGATTGGCTGGCGGCAAGACGGCAACCTAATGACATCATATAATTTAAAAAGACACTTGATGAAAAACTTACATTTCAAGACTTTCATAAGGAAACAGCCATGCGAACAAAACTACATAAATGTTATAATAGATATGTGCACTGTTTTTTTATTTTTTATTATTATTATTATTATTTTTTTACATGATTCCCAATTCATGATTTATAATATTTGTACTGTCTTTACATTTTTATTTCAAATTAGCTATTCATTTAATTTTATATTTGGAGAGATTATGGCTGTAAACAAAGCAGCTCAGCTCATAAATGACACTTAATCAGGTAAAATGAAAATGTGATCAAAACCTTTTTGAAGACAACCAGTTGCCTTCAGAGGTTCATTCATATAAAAACTTGAATTAGTAAGAATGAGAAAAGTGTGAAAAAATATAGCCTATATTGACGAGGAAAGTCCACTGATGAGTTACCAGCATACACCTACATTTAATTTTAGTCATTTTAACTTAGGGCTGTCAATCACTTAAAATATATAATTGCGATTTATCGCATGATTATCATGAGTTAACTTGTAAATAATCACAATTTAATCACACATTTTTATCTGTTCTAAATGTACCTTAACTTAATACTTTCCCCCACGGTTTCACAGACAACACTGTAAAAAGTGAAACTCTATATTTACTCAATAAAATTGTGTCAACAGATTACAAGCAATATTATTAATTCAATTTAACACATTAAGATTTATTAGAATTAATCAAATGAGATGCTTACAAGCAACCATTCAAAATGAGTAAGATAACATGAAAAAAAATTAAGTAAAATTTACACAAAAATATTGGTTTCTTTGGACAAAAAAACGAGAAGCACCCGGCTACAGCCAGCAGATAGAGGCGGGGTGGCTTGTGTCACCCCACCCCATACCTCCTCTGATTGGTTCGATCATCTTTCATAGGCATACATGATAGGAAATGTGTGCGTAGTTGGTGTAGGACGTAGTATGTTGTTTAAAAAGATAAAAACCCTGTGCAGTTTTACAAAGCCTTCATTATAATGCACAGAAGAAGAAGAAGAAGAAAAAAACATTAGCCTGTAACTCGCCATGTCCCTGAAATGATTGTTTTGCTAAATTAAGCTGATCTTTCATCTAACAGACGAAAAACCCATTATGTTTAATAAATGAATTGGGTTGATTATCCACAGGAGGATCAGGTCTTCAGATAGAAGAAAGAATCATGAATTAAATAGTTTATGAGAAAGGAAATGAAAGTATTGTTTTAATTTATATAGCATGACAAGACAATTATTGTTACATATAATTATCTGTCATGCAGTTGATAAATAATACACTATATTTACTTAATAAAATTGTGTCAACAGACTACAAGCAATATTATTAATTAAATTTAACACATAAGTATTCATTAAACCATATCAAATGAGATGCTTAGAAATTAACCATTCAAAATGAGTCAAATAGCACAAAAAATAAGTAAAGTTTAAACAACAACAACAACAAAAAAATATGCTAATGAATACTATGTTATGCATGCCAGGGCCAGTAGTTGGCGATCAAAGAAACACAGCACATCGTAATGTAATATGCAATAGCAAGATAAAATTTCCTTCAGAAATTCATGTTTTTGTTTGATTACATGGAGATGATACAGGCATAAAACTCCAAAAAGCTTATGTTTTCCATTCCCAAAACATGGATTATTGTAGAGACACCTGATGTTAAAAAACAGAATCACTGAAGGAGAAAAAATCTAAATTTTAATGTACCATTATGTGGTGGTAAGTGTTTGCTTTAGTTGGGCTCTTGACCCTTAAAATTTTAAACAGATTTTTTTTTTTTTTTTTTGCTGTAGTTGTGATACAGCAGCTAGACAAACCAAGAAAGAGATGAGATCAGGCAGTGTTGTTTGTTTTAACATCATCATTTGACCTGAGTTGGGTGTGTCTTATCAATAATAGGTGTCCTTTGGTTGTACAGTATAAGGTCTGGTATTTTCAGCATAATCAAGAGGAGATTTTAGAAGTGCTTCTGAGTAAAAACATTTAAAAAAAAAAAAAAAAAAAAAAAAAAAAAAACTTTCATTTACAGAAACACAGACATCAATAATCAATACACATGATGCCTGTATCATATCCATATAAACAACAAAAAATGTGAATTTGTAAAAAGTTTGACGTCATGTGCATGCATATAATGTTTTTCGAAGGGTGTTTCATGATCGCCAACTACTGGCCTGGCATTGCATAACATAGTATTCTTTTTAGCATAGTGTTTTATTTTGTCCAATGAAATTAATATTTTTGTGTAAATGTTACTTGAATTTTGTTCATGTTATTTTACTCCATTTTGAATGGTTGCTTGTAAGCATCTAATTTGATTATATCTAGTTTAATTCTAATGTGTTAGAAATTTAATTAATAATGTTGCTTATGTAATATTTTTTGAAACAATTTTATTGAGTAAATAAGAGTTAATCATTTTTTTAACAGTAGAAGGCTTAAGCTAGGCCCATAGACTAAAAATACATGTTTGAGCTGTCTCAACTGAAAATATCTTGCTGTGACATATCTTAAAATATGTCGAAAGTGTCAGTGTCATTGTTCTGTGTCATATGATGCACACCTGCAACATTTTCTTCCTAAGGCATTTGTAAAATTTGCTTAAATATCTTTATTTAACTAAGGCCTAGTCCTGGACAGCTTAAGCAGCATTTGTGAAACCCAAGGCCTTCAAGTTTTAATCTAATCAACATGGTCATAGACAAATATGGATAACTATGTAATATATTTTTTATTATTAGTGAAACCATAGTTAACAGAGCATAAAGAGTAGACATGTTTCATAAGTCATAGATGTTTTTTCAAAGAACTTGTTCATGTCTATTAGACATGAAAAAAAAGAAGCAGAAAAACAGCAAATACCGCGTTCTTATTACTTCTCTTTTCTTTGCACTGAGCAATTTACTTTACAGTACACAACCTATTTGAATTTCCATAGAGACAGGGCAGCTTCACTTCTTCTGAACATGCAAAATGTACATGTATTGTTATTATTTCATTTGTTTGCCTCTCTGTGCCACATACTGTATTTTGAAGTGCAGCTAAATTCTAAAATATATTGATATATTTTGATTTGGCATCTGTTGACAGACAGCGGGATGGATTTGAAATAGTGACTGGAAGCAGCGACCCATTAGGGATTCTAGCCAGATCTCCCTTCCGAGATGTTAATCTGCACAAAAGTCGGATTTATAATCATAATAGGTAAGTCTGGTAAAATCAATAAATAGGCTTACACACAAGATAAAGACAATAGCTGTGTGGATGTGATTTGGGCTATGCATGTAAAAATTAGAGAAGCAACATATCTGTGTGGTTTTATCTGAAGCGCAGCTCCTTTCAGCCCATTTCGCTGAACAGAGCAGACGCAGAGAGAGAGAGAGAAGTGTCGCGTGCTGGGAAAGAGAGAACCTCACGCTCATTGAGACTGTCAGCTTCAGATGCATAATATTTTCATTTGCAGAAGCAGGATACATAAAACGCATCAGCTCATCTCAGGACTTTTGCGCGGGTTGTCGTGGTAATAAACACAGTAAGCAGCAACCGTGCGTGTCGGCATTTAATGCGATCTCATATATGAAAAGCATTTTAGGGGGGCCCTTGGCTTTTGGGGAGACCCCAGGGGTCGCCTACCCTGCCTAATAGGTAAGTCCACCCCTGATCTGCATCTCCTGCACTCCGTATCAAGCCACTCTCCCGCAATAGCTGTCACCACACATTAATTAACTGCACAACTGTACATTATAGCATGTGTAAGACTTCGAAAACAATTATGAAGTAATAATTTTGCCTTGAATAAATATTTCAGTGAGCAAAAACACAGCCGCGTCTAGAAGTAGGCTATTATGGACTACACAACATTATTGTATTATCTTTAAAAAAGCCTGCTCCCGAGCAGAGTTAAGTTTACTAACCAGTCACTTTGATAGCAACTCTAGGATGAACTTTGAAGAAACAAATAACCCAAGATCACGCCAAACCATCATCAACAATCAAATTCAGTTAACGAGATAGCAATGCACGGAGAACGGGCCCCCAGAATCAGTATACATCGCAACAATGGTGACAGTCAACTAAATGCTTCATGCTGCAATGCATGCTGGGATACACGTGTGAGTCTTGTATTATGGTGTTACCCACATCATTCACACCTAAGAGTCAATAGAACAACAAAAAGGAAACACTGGTCTCTCCTTGATGGTGATTACAAATGAAACAATATAACATCTAAACCTCTGTTAATTCTGGTAAGAGCTTCTCTAGACATCTGACGAGAAATAAAGTCAGTCTGGCTAATAATGAGAAGCTGGTAAAAGCCTCATTTTTAGGCTGTTTGTGTAGTTGTTTAATCAGATCTTGAGAGATTTAATGATGTCATCTTTGGCTGTGACTGTTTCTGTAGTTGTTTAATCAGATCTTGAGAGATTTAATGATGTCATCTTTGGCATCATTAATGGTCAATCATCACATAATTATCTTCTTAACTCCAGCACTGCTTCGATGCTTCTTTAACACTCTGTAGTGTTGAAACACATGAACAGGCAATTATTAGGGGACTTTGCTGTAATTTAATACACACTAAAACTTTACAGTTGCCTCTCAATAATTAGGAGAATGTCATGGAAAAGTTCATTTATTTTTAGTAATTCAACTTAAATTTTGAAACTTGACGCTTTATTAAATAAATTCAGTGCACACAGACTGAGTAGTTTAAGTTTTTTTTTTTTTTTTTGTGATGATTTTGGCTCATTTAGCAAAAACCACCAATTCACTATCTCAACAAATTAGAATATTTCATAAGACCAATAATAATAATAATAATACTAACTAATATCAATTTTAATTATAGTAATAATTTATCTCTATCAAACATTTTAGTGAATTGTTGGCCTTCTGGAAAGAATGTTCATTTACTGTACATATAATGCCAGTAGGGAGCTCCTTTTTGCTTTCTGAAAATTACTGCCCTAAATTACAGAAATGGCATGGAGGTGATCTCAGTCCTGGCAGCTGGCGGGCGTGAAGCTTCCAGGTTTTCTGGCGATATTTGGCTGGCACTATCCATTTTTATTCTCCCATTTCCC
>NW_024879217.1:85128-85222 GCF_018340385.1 Cyprinus carpio | reverse complement strand
TGCTTGGACACAGCACTCTGTGAACAGGAAGCTTCTTTGGCAATGAATGTTTGTGGCTTTCCCCACTTGTGAAGCGTGTCAATGATTGTCTTCT
>NW_024879217.1:83915-85002 GCF_018340385.1 Cyprinus carpio | reverse complement strand
AAACTTAAACTACTTCAGTCTGTGGGCACTGAATTTATTTAATACACGAGTTTCACAATTTGAGTTAAATTACTGAAATTAAATGAACTTTTCCATGACATTCTAATTTACTGAGATGCACCTGTACCTGCTTCATTCACATATGACTGATACATATGAAACACATTAAGTTTATTGATTTGCTTATGTTAAAACTATGTAAACTAAATGGATGGAAAATTGTTATGCAATTGAATTACATAAAATGTAAATTTAGACCAAAACATTTTTTTTTATGTGTGTGTGTCTGTGTGTACTTTCTTCACAAGGATGTTTTTCATATACTGCAACAAGTAAAAGGAGCCCAGCCTTATGTATCAATGATGTCCTTATAGTAAAGATGTGATTGGGACCCATTGCAGCCCTTAAAGAGTTTCAATGCACTACCTCAAGAACTCACCTCCAGTACTTTTGATTTTGTTTTTACACAGTTTGAGAGATTCTTGCAAACGACTTTGTTTTCTATCATTGAAACTCTATATATATTTAATAAATATTTTCAAATAAGCGTTAAAGGTGCAATGTCTATGTGGCAACCAAAAAGTAAAACATATTTTTGTGGATGAGATACTGCAGTTTACTCTTAACTTGCCTCCAAGATGCTGTAAATGATAGTTGTTCCAAATCTAAACTGGGTAAATTACTAGAGATGCTGTTCAAGTACTTTGAAATTAATTGTATATTCTACAAAATCTTATATATATATATATATATATATATATATATATATATATACTCTTATATATATATATACACCTATCGGTCACAGAAGAAAACATCAGTAAACATATAACCATGGGCATGGTAGGGAGGGGAGCTGGTGCTTCAACACCCCCAAGATAACAAAAAGCACCCCCATATTTTCCTGGAACCAATTATATACATGCTGTAGCCTATTGCATTTAATAGTGAGATGGTAATGAAAAAAAGAAGAAAAAAAGACACTCTTCATACGCTCAACTCGTGCAGATTTTAATAACGACATGATTTGAAGGTGTCAGCGATTTTCTAGTCAGCTTGTCGCACGTTATATTAAGAATTGATTAAT
>NW_024879217.1:83155-83867 GCF_018340385.1 Cyprinus carpio | reverse complement strand
ATATATATATATATACACCTGTCAGTTACGAGAAAACATCAGTAAACATATAACCATGGGCAGCGGTAGGGAGGGGCTAGCAGGTGCTTCAGCACCCCCAAGATAAACAAAAGCACCCCCCATATTTTTTTCCTGGAACCAATTATATACATGCTGTAGCCTATTGCATTTATTAATAAGGTAATAATAATAATAATAAAACATTTGACTCTTTATGCGCATAACTCGTGCAATGCAATAACGATGATGATGATTTGCAGCTGTGCAATTTTGATGATGTTGATTGCTTTGTTGTTGTCACTTTTTATTGAAAAAATGGAGTGCTTCCTTGTGTTTATTAACAACTTGTTGCGACTTTTACATTAAATTGATTAATATAATCATATATTAACCATATCCTTTTGATATAGGCCTGTAGCTGTACGTGATTTTTTAGGTTATAGCCTACTCAGCTGACAGGTTTGCATAAAGTAATCAAAGCATCGCAAAGTGATTATGAATGTGTATGGGGGAAAAAGACATTTTAATTATTTATTAATAAACTATTGCTTTCTGAGTCAGTGTCGGGTGCAAAGATGAAGCGCTTCAATGCCGACACTGTGACTCGCCATCTCCACATAGACATACCTTTAATAGAAATAAATGCACCTTTTCATACGGGCAAAAAAAAAAAAAAAAAAAAAAAAAAAAAAACTAATCAAATAAAAAAAAA